>NC_056737.1:615197790-615485290 GCF_019279795.1 Protopterus annectens | reverse complement strand
GATTTTGCTCTGTCATGTAGTAGCTCCTCCTCCTGTTGTAAAGCTTGTTAATGGCTGGGGTCCACCAGACAGGACGCCTGCCTTTGGGGGAATGGGTCTTGGTTTTATTTGGGATTGCATGATCCATGCATTCTTGAAGGTGTCCGTAGAAATCATTTATAAAGGATTCAGCGGTGTGGGCTGTGGTTTCCAGTGGCCCAGGGGCCTTGAAGGATACCACTTCAGTCTTAAGAAGTGTAAAGTCAGCTTTTGAGAAATTCTTCACTGTGGTCTTTTGTGCTGGGGGTGGGGGCGGGATGTGGATTTCCAGTGAGATTAATTTATGGTCTGATCTCACCAATGAGGGGTATACTTCTGGTGTGGAGCATTGTGTCCCCATGTTTGTGATGATCAGGTCTAGTATATTATCTCCTCTTGTGGGAGTGGTGACTAGTTGTTCCATCGCATTTGAGTTTATGAATTCTAGGAACCTTTGGGCTAGGGTGTTGAGGCTTGAGTAATGCTCCCAGTCTATGTTTGGGTAGTTGAAGTCTCCCAATATGATGGTATTTGGAGAGACATTCATACTCTCCAGTGTCTTCAGGAAGGCTGAGTGGGGTTCCTGAGTTTGAGAGGGTGGTCTGTAGCATGCTACAAACTGTAGGGCAGTTTTGCCTATGGTTAGTTGCACCTGGATGGTCTCCGATGCTTCGTGCGTTGCCACTAACCTGGAGGTGTGGGTATCTGTATATATATATATATATATATATATATATAAATGTATATTTGTATATATATATATATATATATATATATATATATGTGTGTGTGTGTGTGTATTAGCATATACTTATTATATATATATATATATATATATATATATATATATATATATATATATATATATATTCAGATTTTTATACAACTCTATATACATATATATATACACACACACACACACACACACACACACACACACACACACACACACACACACAAACCTAAACACAAAGTACTACTTTAACTTTTATAAGTCTGTGATGACAAACAGCCAAATTCAGGACTAGATACACTACACTCTCCACAAATATGCAAGACCACTAATTCTTGAACTCTATAACAGAGTAAAATTAGCAAATCTAAACACCAGAAGTATATGCTGTGACATCACTACTCTGGACCAGTAATCAAGGACCCTGTATCCTCACCACTGACAAGGGAGAGGGACGTTCACTTGGAACAAAAATGGATACATTCACTATTTCCAGATGCAGACCTCTCTGCATCAAGCACAGTTTCCCTTAAGAGCACACAGGAAAACATTCATCCCGAGGTCTGGGTTTCTCCTTCTGTGTCTCTCCAGGTCCCCAGTAAGGCTCCGCACTGACACAGCTGTAGGATTAGGTCCTTAGCCGAGTGTCCAAGCCAAATCCTCCCGCACCCTGTGAAACCAGTGCTTTATATCCCTGCTCCAAGTAGCTGACACACACACACTCCTTTAGATTTAATTTTCACACACACACACACACACACACACACACACACACACACACACACACACACACACCCGGGAAAGGCTGGCACAGATTGTCCACTCTACCAACATTGCCCAGACTATAAGGTAGATTCACTGCCACCAGTCGGTTATTATAAGGCTCTTAAAAGGGTATCCAATTATACTGAGTGAAGTTAATATTAATACAAATGGTAATGTTGATGAAACAGCAAGGCTTTCAGGAGTGGCCAGAGTTATCAACAAATAAATATATGCAAATACCCGCAAAAGAATATTTTTCTAACAGGACTAGCCACAATGAGAAGTTTAAATATATTTAATAATAAATAATAAAATAACACAAAAATACTAAATATCTATTTACAGTAAACTCCAGAGTTTCAACCACAAAACAATATCTTTATGGCCTTTATGGTCTAGGCCCAGTATTTCTCAAAGTCAGGTGGATTTGGATTCACCTCTTCTCTTCCAGTATCCTCTGCTACAATATATACTTTTAAACAGTTACAATAGGGCATGTACATTTCTTTTATTTCCAGCATGGCATACTGTTGATACATTTTAGCACAAGCAGCTTTAAAAATAAATTTTTCAACACACACATCTGTACAAATCCGTTTGATATACAAATTTCATATAATTCTTCACAAAATTCCAGCTAGCTGTGCTAGCATATGTTGCACATCCACTGCCCTATTTCTCTTGGCATGACTGGCAATACATCACATTGTCACATTGCAGTAAGCCACCCTGGCTGAAACATATTTTTTGGTTAAACTTTTATCAACCTGACATACTGGACATAACAGAGAGGTGGTTAAAACCTAGAATAACTGATGAAGACATCATACCACCAGGCTATAGTACAATCCAGAAAGACTATCTTCGCAAAACAGCAAGATTGATAGATATGAGGAAAAACACTACAGCGATATCTACTTTTAACAAAGGTGAAATACCCACATACCCATACAATTTATATTTCACCAAGTTCAGATTTCAAAAACATCACTACCTCCCTTAAAAGATGTCCTTTCCTGGTTAATTTCCACTCCAAAGTAAAATATTAAAATGTTAGGTAATCTAAACATAGACTGGACCACAACAAGCTCAGCAAAACATCTAGTGAGCCAAATATGTAATATTAAACTCTGTGGCTTAATACAGTTTATAAATATTTCAGTCAGAAGAGATAAAGCAGTAGGAAAAGATTTAATATTAGGCTGGCTATTAACCACAAATCCTGATCAAATTATACAAGTGGATAAACTACTATACTTGTTAAGTGATCACCACTGAATCTATGCCCCCTGGAACAATACAAATATGCCCAAATATATTTAATTTGATTTGTAACTTAAAAAATATCATAAGGATACTTTCAATGATGGTCTTCAGAAATGCAACTGGTATCCATTCATTTTCTAACCACTGGATGAAGCTGCTACCTATCTACTTTAATACTCACATTCTACAAATACTTAACTCCATTACTCATCTGTGCAGAAAAAGAGAACAATAATGACTCATAAGGCTAAACAAACTATGAATCTGAGAGACAAAGCATGGAAATATGCCAAATAAATAAAATAACACAAAACCTAAAAGCAAATGGACACTTGCAAAACAAAACAAAACATATGATAAAATAAACTACTATTATTGTAAATTATATATCATCTATAAAAACAAGCCTAAATGATTTTGCGATTTTATTAATAATTTCCTTAAATGGGGGAATGGAGGGGGGCAAATCAATTGCCAAAGGAATCTGATTACAGTACAGTCTGTAGCTTATACTCACTTTTCATAAAAGCTGCTACCTACCTGATAAAGAACAATGATGGCAGCCATTTGAACTGATATACTCAAAATGCTGAGTCCAGCAATGTGGAGTCAATGATTGAAAATCTCGATTTACATATACCAAGCCTAAGATTGCCATTTCTTAGAATATTTCCTTCTCTCTGAGGTATGGAAAACAGAGGTAATCCAAAAAGCACAAGTCAGGTCTGGTATCCACCATGTGGCCCAGAGGGTGGCAGGACTAACAAGAAATAGAGTAGAAAGGCTTAATGTAGATAAAATCACTTTAGCTAGCAGGTGTAGGGGGACTCTGTCTGATACCCTCCCTGTGGGAGCAATAAGGGATGCTTTGTTGAAGTTTCAAGTAGTTTAGTCAGTTAAGTAGGTAGATGGACAAGTGTTCTTGTTCTAATAGTAGGTAGATGTATGAGTATTCTTATTCTAAGCAGTACAGTGTTCTAAAACTAGAAAATGCACAACTCAATGTGGGTCATACAATCCTAAAAAGAAATAGCCTAACAACCTAAAACAAAAATACCTGCCACCTCTACAACTGTGATCAAAAAGTCTGAGCTTATCATCTCTCTACTGAAATTCAATAAGCATCATGGAGAGTCACTGTTCTCTCTGAATGTGGCAAAAAATAATCCTAAATAAAATTAGACAAGAGGTTAACCCAAAGCATTTAAAATTCAGCTTAAGAAATATCAAACAAACAAAATGTATTTACTTATGTACCATACCACATTAAATAAACCCTGGTATATACTAGTAGTATACACTCACAGTAATAATGTTTCCTTACTATAATAGCAATATAAATGATTTCTGCTACTAATTCCCTAATTCTCATTATCACCACAATCTGATGATTTTGAAGTATACTGTGTGTTTTTTGCTTTTTTTACTAATCTGTATCAATGTAATGTAATTTCAAATGTATGTATTTTATTACTACCTTTTACACCATGTAACTAAGATTGTATTTGCTTTGCTTTTTGGAGCTTTTCTCCCCGGGCCTCCACTGAAAATGGGTACGTTCTGGCCCAGTGGACTTCCCCGGTAATCAAACTGGAAATAAAATAAAATAAAATAAATCTAATTCCAACATTCTTACTACAATGTACACTCCTAACCAAAATTTCAACCCCCTGTCTGTTATCTATGCTCCGTCTTTCTTACTTTCTGGATTTTCCATACTTTAATGTACTTTTTTTTCTTTTTTTTCTATCTCATCTTACATATTTGAAATGTAATCAATGGTCCGTATGCTTATACTAAGCTAATGACCAATTGGTCCTTTTTAAACCTAACCATGCAACCCAAATGTATTTCACTATTTTGCCTTAGAAGTTGTTTTAAGTGATATATGTTAGTTATGGCATGATTTAATACTCTTATACAGTTTGCACTGATGTTCCCTAATTAAAGTAATTTGTGTATGATTTGTATTATGCTGTGTAAATATTATTTTAAGCCACCACAGTTTGTATACATATTGAAATTATCATCATCACTTATGTTGCTTATCTCATCTCAGTTAGTGCAGAGAATTAAGGCTCTGAGCTGTTAATGAGCTGCTTCCTGAAGGCAAGGTTACTAAGTTTGATTCTTTCCACCTTCATTTACCTACTGCCTGACTCTGAGGAAGTCACCTGATCAGGCAGCGCTCCTGCTTTCCCCTTCAACAGGACACTTGTGTCAAGTGAGCTTACTGGGTTACCAAATTCAAATGTATAAAAATAGAGAGGGCGCCCAGTCAGGCTAATCTGATAAATAAATAAAAATACATAAACTGTTTATTTACTCTATATTCAAAGCATATTTGTATTTGATCATTTTACCTAACTAAGGCTAATTGTCTTTTGTTGTCTCTCTCACTGTTCTAGTTCCATCAACTCTTTTTCTTCCTTGGTGTCCTGAATAGCAAGCTAGAATACAGGCATATGTTGGCTGTTTTACATATTAGAAATCTACTTATTCCCATCACCGTGCTTACCTTTCATTCATTTGTTGTTAAAGAAAAGAACATTATCCCTCCCAGATCTTAAGCCTTACTGTAGAATTAAAGTAAGGTCCACTAGAAATCTATTTTTCTAAGAAAACTGTTCAGGATAACACATATGCCTTTTTTTGCACTTTTGATACTGATATTGAATTAAACCTCCGGTTCGATTCCTGGCTGGAGCGCCTTCTGTGTGGAGTCTGCATGTCCTCCCCGTGGTTGAGTGACATTTAAAGACATGCAGGTAGGTGTGTGCATGAATGGGTGTGCCTTCGTTGAAGGTTGGGTGTCGGGCTGACACCTTGACACCGTAAAAATCTACTGCCAATCAAAAGCAGACCGGCGTTCTGCTGTGGCGACCCCTAACCGGGAAAAGCTGAAAGACATTACTTTTATTGAATTAAACCTGGCCATTTCTTTCTGTTGGGCTACAACTATGTGACTCTTAACCCTACTTTTTTATCTCTAATGCACAACTATCATATACAGTGCCTAAAAGCTACATATATAAATCTGTGCATACTATTAAACAAATCAGATTTACTTGAATCATGGCTTTCTGCTGAGTCATTAGACATATTGGGCATCTCAGAGACTTGGTTGAAATGCTGACACATTATTTCCTCCTGGTTTAGCATCAAATTACCATATTTTCACATGTGGCAGAGAAGAAATGCAGGTGGGAAGTGGTGTTACTATGCTTCTTATAATACACTAATTTTAGGCTACTTTTGCAAGAACCAGTCAGGGTAATGAGGACTACCAACAGAAACAGGCTCCAATGCAGCTTAATCTTGGTGGATACACATAAACTTCACATTTTTATACCCTATCCACTTCCTCTTTGCTACTAACTTTTAATACATTTACAAATATAAACATAAACAAACAACAATTGTTACATAAATCTAATTTTATTCTACCGGGTTGATTTCCATACCAATAACCATGGTAACTGTGCCTTCCAAATGATACAGTACTTAGGTGGTCTTAACATCTCTCAGTGAACCACTGTCTTCACTTGGCCTAACTCAGTTAGAGGAAATAAGTCTGTGATTGATTAACTGTTCCCAAGATGCCATACTAATTTCTCAGATTAGTGTCCAATGTAATACCATAAGTGACACTTGTCCAATTATCCCATGTCTATCTTTTAGAATGATTAATCAGATCTTAAGAACAGATTAAGCTTCCTTGTTAGTCATGCACATTACAGGTTGAACTGACTCTTAAATAGGCTCCATTACTTTCCTTTAACACTAATAATGTATTTTATTTACTTACCAGTACCTTATTTAAACTATACTTTTGTCTCTGCTTTCTAAGAATGTATTTGCTGAAAATGAAAGATACTAAGACTGAATAAATGGTAAAATAACCCTGTGTCCAAAGTCCAAAAGACCTAGCAGACAATGAATCACTACATTATCTGTTTCAGGCCTCCTATGTCAGATTACTCAATCCAGGCCATCACTGCCTTCTGAAATACTACATTTTTTTTCTTTAGGAAAATAACATCATTTTATTTATTTATTTATTTGTATCCTTTGTTAACCAGGTTAGTCTCACTAGGTTAGTGGCCACTTTTCAGACAAGACCCAAGCTGCTATTTATAGTAATACAGAATTTTTTTCCAGGGCATCTAGGAACTTCCCCTACTCTTGGTAGTAGGGAGAAGCATTTATATGTGGCACAAAAGACTACCTGTTACAGGCACGGAGGTGGCCTGGAAAAACAGGGAGAAAAAATGGCTGAGTCAGCTTGTGCTGAAACTGGAATGAAAGTTGTTGATAATGTAGTTGAAATGGTAGAAACACTACCAGAAGTTTTTTTACTGATGATGTGGGTGCATAAAAACGCTGACACTGAAAAAAGGAGACTGTGAAAGAAAAGGGGACTGTAGCTGAAACAGAGATGGATTTAGAGGAAAACTTTCAGATGAGATTATTTGAAAGAGAGACAGTTACCTCTGAAAAATGTATAATTACAACCTTACAATGGGGCGGGGGGGGGGGGGGTGCGGGATGCTTATTTGGAAGTAATGGTAAACCAAAGTGAACCAGAAAGTGGAGCAGCAATTTCATGGAGCGACATCATGGAAAAAATAGAAGAAAAAGGAGAAGAAGAGTCTGTGCCAGAAAAAGTTCCAGACACAAAACCTTATGCATAAACTGTTGGAGAAGGAACAAAGAAGAAAGAAGAAATAAAAGAAACAAAAAAAAAGTATACAGTACATGTGAGCAGCAAAAAAGAAGAAAGCTTGGACAGGTATGAGGTTTGTGTCTCTGTCATAGCACCTCTGGGTGTCAAAACAAAAGAGGTAAAAGCATTTATTTTAATTAATAAAGGGACTTTTTGTGAATTGATATTTGAGACCGGGAACACCATGGAATTATTTTGGGTGCATATGAACAAAAGAAAAATATTTATCCTTGGTCAGAATATGTGGTGCAATCTTTTACAGCCAAACAAAAGAAAAAAAGAAGAATTATCCAGTTTAGAACTGAAGTTGAAGCAAAAGAACTCAAAGAACATTTATTAACTACATGTAAAGAAGTAATGGACACTGCAAAAATATATGCTGAAAGAGGACTATGAACTGGGAGATGGGAATGTGGAGTAATACTGAAAATGGAAAATGATAATGTTAAGCACGTACCTAGTATTAATGTTCGTGGTAATAGGGGTTTTGTGAAATACAAGAGTAAGCCAAAGACTTGTTATTTTTGTGGAAAAAAAATGATCATTTAATCAATGAATGTGATTAAAAAATGTTATTTATGTGGTAAAACAGGGCATAATTAAAAATGTGATTTAAAGTGCAATAAAGGTGGCAATACTGGCCATTCATGGCTAGAATGTGAAATGAATGTGCAAGAAAAGAAAAAGAAAAATGAAGTTATACAGGAGAAAGACATAGAAGAATGTGTTATACAAGAAAATGTACAAAAAGATGTGACTGATAAAGAGGTTATGCATGTTAAAGAAAGTAACAAGGAGAAAGAAACAGAGGAGACAAGTGAGGAAGAAGCTGACTGGAGCAGAGTAAGAAATAAACATAATTTGATAGGGAAAGGAGTTAAAGAAAGAAAAAGAAAATTCAAAAATATAATGCTTACAGAAAATAAGAAAGGACAGGGATAAACCTTTTATTATACTAACTGTTCTTAAAAGCTGATTGCATCCTTTAAACAGTCTGCAGTAAGGCTTCTGACTACTTTTAATTGATCACCTCATTTATCTTCTGCATCTAATCTTTTCTGCTCCTTTACCTCTTTGATAGTCTTTAGTACTTCTAAGAATTTACCATGGCTCCTCATCCACATTTCACTGCTTTCTCTGTCACCAGGTCTCGACTTTCACATGTATCACAAGCTGGGACACATCCCCCAAATTCAGTAGTTGTATCTTCTAATATTTCCTGTTAACTTTTGATCCACCCACTCTCCTTAACAAGTATGTTGGAAAGTGCCAATGCTTGCCATTATATACCATTTATTACTTTTAGTATGATCTGTAACTGTGGCTAGAGATAGTTATAGGATGTGTTATTTCCCATATTAAGTGTAAATGTTCCTTTGATACATATTTAGCCTGGCCCAGTTATTGTATTTTCTGGAAAATGGGTAAATTATGTAGTTAGCCTTTTTTGTTTGTTTCTTCATTACATCCACAAGCCCAAATAAACTCATATATTTTCCAAAAAAAAACATAGCCTGTATTAATATATTCTAATTGATGGACCTCATGTTACATCTTTCTTATTAATTATTATGTTTCAATCTCCAACCACAACCAGAATTCCCTGTTGGAATGCCATAATTTATTTATTTGAATTTGTTTACTGGGATACAGCACTGATCAATTCTACCCAGTTTCATTTTCTGCCTAGGGTTAATGAAAAAAGAAAACACTGTTACAAAGAATTCACAAGTCCAAACAAGGAAGCAAACTGATAGAAAACTGATATATATATATATATATATATATACACACATATATATATATATATATATATATATATATATATATATATATATATATGTGTGTGTGTGTGTGTGTGTGTTAAATAACACTGTTACAAAGAATTCATAACTACAGACAATGAAGCAAAATGGTACAAAACTGATGTGCTAATGATAACATAATATAGTTATAGTATTACAAGTGTTATAATCTCTTCCATTAGCTGTTTTATATCTACTCTTCTAGATCTATAGGGAATACATAGTGTAACTAATGTAACATTCATTCCTTTCCAATTTCCTTTTACCATTACATATGCTGTCTGTGATGTCCTCCTCTGGGCCAGTGATGTCCTCCTCTGGGCCGGTGATCAAGGAGCCTCAATCCTCACCACTGACACTGGTGGGGAACATTCACTCCTTAAGAAAAAATAAACACTCAATATTTTAGTTTCAGTCCTTTGCACCAAGTACAATTTCCCTTAAGAACACACAGGGAATGCACACCCCAGTTATGGGAGTGGGCTTTCTCTCCAGGCCCCAAATAGGACTCCTCAGTGACTACTATAGAGCCGAGTCCTTAGCCAGGTGTTCCAAACCAAGTCCTCCATTACACTCTGTATGAAATCTGTGCTCTCAGTGTCCCTGTTCAAATTATCTGTCACACACACTCTCTTTCAGATTTGATTTTCACACAAACACACACACACACGCACACACGCACACACACACACACACACACACACACACACACACACACACACACACACACACACACACACACACACACACACACAAACACACACACACACCTGAGAAAGGCTGGTACAGCTTAACCACACTGCCAACTCCACCCAGACTATAAGGTAGATTTACTGCCACCAGAACACCTGAAGCCACTTACTTTAACACTCATACCAGGGTACCCAGTTACACCTAGTAAAATTAAAACTTATACAAATGGTAGTGTTTAACCAAGAAGCAAGACTTTCAGGAACATGGAACCACAGTTTTTGTTTGTTTGTGTCTTTCAGCTTTTTGCGGTTAGGGGTCGCCACAGCGGAACTCCAGTCCGCTAATGATTGGCAGTTGATTTTTATGTACCAGCTTGCCAGGCCTGATGCACAACCTTCAACGAAGGTACGCCCATTCACGCATGTCTCCACGTAGAAGACGCTCTAGCTGAGAATCGAACTGGATAGCGTCTTACTGTGAGGCGACAACGCTACCGCAGCACCAGCACCACGGTGAACATGGAACCACAGTACCACTAAATAAATGCAACTGCGCTCAAAGTTTAAATATTTTCTATAAGACCAGCCACTATGAAAGGTTTAGATATATTTAATAATAAATAATAATTAAAAAACATGAAAATACTTGGTTCTGTTAGGGATAGCATGATCCATGCACTTGTGTAAGTGCTTATAAACTGCATTTGTGTAGGATTCAGCAGTCATACCTCTATTGTCCGTCTGCATGGGTGTTGTAAAGTTTGCCACTTCTGTCTTAAGAAGTGTGAAATTGGCTTTTGATAATTTTTTTACGGTGGTTTCCCTAATGGGGGGTGGGGGTGGGATGTGAATGTCTAGGGTGATTAGCTTGTGGTTGGATCTGACCAATGAGGAATTGACCTCTTGTATGGAACATCAGTCGCCCATGTCACCACTAAGGATAATAGAGCAGGATCCCAGCCCAGGCTTTTCACAGAAATTGCATCTCTGGATGCATTCAGACCTGTGAAATAAAATCTTTATGGCTTAAACCAAGTAATTTAATTTCAGGCTATTTTTCTTAACGTTAACAGGGCTGAGCTTAACCCCTTCCCTTCCAGTATCCTCTGTTAAAATATATACATTTCATCAGTTACAACAATACAATCTGGCATACATGTATATTTCTTTTCTGTCCAGTAGGACCCACTGTTGATACATTTTTAACATAAGCAATTTTACAAATACATTTTTAACACAAGCATCTGAACAAATCAGTTTGATATTCAAATAACATATAATTATTTACAAAACTCCAGCTAGCTATGCTGGCATATGTTACACATGTACTACCTTATTCCCCCGGCACAGCTGGCACTACCTCACATCATCACATCACTCCCCCCTTTAAAGACTCAAGCTAGTTTTTCAAGTGACCCTGGAGAAATGTTGCTTGAGCGAAATTAGTCTGTCTGAGTACACATTAATCCATATCCTGTCTTGACAGCCCATCTGCATTGGCATTGCTGACCTCACTATGGTGCTACACTGTCATGTCATATGCCTGCAACCCTAGGCTTCACCTTAATAACTTGGCATTTTACTGTCCGGCTCAATGCAGCCATGTTAAGGGATTGTGGTCTGTAACCACAGTGAATATTCTTCCATACAGATAGGCTGTTTGCAGAGCCCATACTATAGCTAGACATTATTTTTCTACAGCTGCATAACATTCCTCCCTGGGTTGGAGCCTACAACTGAGATATACAACAGGGTGCTGTTCTCCCTCTGAGGAAACTTGGCTGGGCTGAGCATAGCTCCCATCCCATGGTTTGAAGCTTCCACCTACACAACAAATTATTTGCTGTAATCCGGACTGGCTAGCATAGGAGGTCATCCCAAAACCCCTTTATGCTTTTGGAATGCCTGCTCACAGGCTGGGGTCCACACAACCTTATCTGGCCTATTTTTCCTCATCAGATCTGTGAGGAGAGCAGCTATTGTACTATAATTGGGAACAAACTTCCTATAGTACCCCACTGTCCCCAAGAATGTACTCACCTGCTTTTTGGTAACAGGGGAAGGCTATTCCTGAATAGGTTCCACTTTGGCAGGTTCTGGCCTGATCTTACCACTCCCCACTCTATGTCCTGGGTAGAGGAGACCTCTGCCATACCCACCTGACACTTACTGTACTTAATAGTCAACGCTTCCCTTTGCGGTGAAGCTGGGACCTCCCTGACATGCTGAAGATGCTCTTGCCAGGAATGGCTGTAGATGGCAATATCATCCACGTAAACAAGAGCACAATCTCCCACTCCTGCCTGGATACAATCTACCAGTTTCTGGAAGATTGCAGGGTCATTATGCATCCTAATGGGCATCTTCATGAATTCATATCATCTGAAAGGAGTCTCAAAGGCTGACCTGTCTCTAGTGGTTGGAGTCAGGGGCACATACCAGTAGCCCTTGGTCAGATCAGTAGTGTTCAGATTCACCAAGCTGCTCTAAGGCTTCATCTGTCCTAGATAAAGGGTAAGCATCTGACTCTGTGTGACTGTTTAGTTTTCTCTAGTCCACACAGAAACTGGTGCTGCCATCTGTCTTTGGTACAAGCACCACTGGGGAGGACCAGGGACTGCTGGACTTCTGGAATACTCCCAGTTCTAACATTTCCTGTATCTCCTCCCACAGAGTGTGCCTGACTTGCTCAGGCACCCTGTAAGGGGCCTGCATGATAGGTCTTTGGGGTTCTGTATCCATATGATGCTGCACCAGCTAGGTGCATCCAGGTTTCCCAGTGAACATTTCCCCAAACTCTTGTAACACTGCTCAGATTTCTCAAACCTGGGTAGGGGATAGCTGCTGGGACATTGCTACCCCTTCCACTGAGGTGTCAGTCTGAGCCTCATTGAGGAGATCTGTCACCTGATCTCCCTCAGACTCCTCACACAAGGGCCTGCCTATCATGGTAAAGCTTCATCGTGTTAACATGGTACAGTTTGTGCCCCTGCCTCCTGCTTAACAGTTTTACCATTTAGTTAACATCACTGACTTTCCTTACCACTTTGAAGGGTCCTTCCCAAGCTGCCCTCAGCTTATTGTGTCTGTCAGGAATGAGCACCATAATCTGCTGTCCCACAGTATATTCTCAAGCTCAAGCATTCCTGTCATACCAGACTTTTTTCTGCTGATGGGCTCTTGCCAGGTTCTCCTGGGCCAAGCCCATGAGCACCCTAATCCCTGTTATGAGGTTTAGGATATATGCTACAACAGACTCCCTGTGGGATTCACTCTCCCACTCATCATGAATCAGATCCAAGGGCCCCCTCATTCTATGCCTATACAGTAACTCAAAGGGTGAAAAACCTTTGGATTCCTGGGGTAACTCTGTGTATGCAAACAGCAGATGGGGCAAATATTTGTCCCACTTTCTCTTAAACTGGTCTGCAAATGTTCTTATCATGGTCTTCAGTGTAGAGTTTAACCTCTCCACAAGACCATTAGTCTGGGGGTGGTAGGGGCTAGTCTTTAGGTGCTTCACCCCACAGAGCTCCCACAGACAAGCCAACAGGTCTGACATGAAAATGATACCTCTGTTAGTCAGTATTTCTCTTGGGAAACCCACCCTGCTAAAAATATCTAAGAAAGCATTTGACACCTTTTCTACCTCAATGGAGGACAGAACCACTGCCTCGGGGTATCTAGTAGCATAATTTACTACCACTAGGATATATTTCTTCCCTATGGAACTCGGGATGCTCAGAGGCTCCACAATATCCATGGCAACCCTCTGAAATGGCTCCTCAATCACAGGCAAATGCAACAAAGGAGCTTTGACCTTGTCTCCTACCCTGTCTACCTTTTGGCACTGCTCACAGGTTCTGCAAGTACCCTGTTACATCCCTTGCAATCCCAATAAAAGTTCTGCATAATGCATCTCTTGGTACACTTTATGCCTATATGCTCTGCAAAAGGAATGTCATGGGCTATAGCTAGAAGAGCTAGATGGTAAGCTCTGTGCACTACCAACTGCTGTATTACCTCACCCTCTAGCCCTCCCTCATGAGTCCACTCTCTGTACAGTAACCCTTTATTCCAGTGTACAGACTCCCCTTTTCCTTGAGAATCAGGTGTCTCCTTAGCTACCTTCCTCAACCCTCATAATGTAGGGTCTGAGAGCTGAGCTTGTCTCAATTCTACCTTTGTGACCCTTCCCAGCTCCCCTTCCACAGGAAGTCTGGTATCTTCGGACAGCAGTGCCTCACTGTCAGCCTGGGTACTACCACTTACCTCTGCCCTTGCAGTCACCCTATTGAAGGGAACATCAGTACCTATCAGCAGCTGTGGATCACCTTCATGCTGGGTAGCTCCCTCCCTGAAATAACCACAGCACCAGCCCCTGCTTCAGGTGTGTAGTCTGTGTGGGTCTCATCCAGGCTACCAGACCCACATACCTGTCTCCAAAAATGACTGTGTGCAACTGCACACAAGGTACTGCATTATCAGAATCATTCCCTATCAAGGCATCTGCAGGGATATCCTCAAACACACCTACTTCTTTGCTTCCTTTTCCACCCTCCCAGTCAAGGTGAATCTTGGTGAAAGGTATTTGGAATGGGGTTCCTCTTAAAGTTCTAACTGGCATGGACTTTCCAAGCAAGTACTGCTCCTCTTTAAACACTGCAGGCTTCACAATGGTTATATCAGAGGCTGTGTATCTCTTGGCAGTGCCCTGTTTTCCATCCACTAAGATAGTATACAAACTCCTGTGATAGTTTGGTACCCCTGTTGTCTCCAGACAATTTACCACTGGCATGCCATAATTCCCACTTGCTGGGTCCTTCACTTTCTGTTCCCCATCTTGCTTCGGTGGACATTTGTATGCTACATGGCCCCGGGTTACATTTAAAACATCTAAACCCTGATCCTGGCCATATACCTGAACTAGGGGCTTCCCCTTTTACTGTGTATTCTCTTGGGGTGGTTTAGGCTGCCCACCATGGGTTCCCTTATATCCATGTGCAGCACTGGGTATCTCCTTCTTGTGCAATGGTGCCCTGCTTGCCAAGTTAGAGATCCCTTTCCTCCCCACCTCATCTGCAGAGTTACACTCCTGGTCTGCCAACCAGGTTCTCATATTCTCAGGCAAAGTGCTTAGGGCTTGTTCCCTCACCAGAAGGTCTGCCAGCCTTTCACCCTCTTATGAAAATAAGTGCTTAGCTGACAAATATAATCACATACACTTTCAGTCACCCTATGTCTATGCTCATATTTTTTTCTGTAAGTTTCAGGTGTTAGCTTAAAACATTCCAATAAATAATGTTCAATCTTGTCATAATTTAAATAATCATTATGAGACAGTTTAAAAACAGCAGTTACAGCTTTACCATGGAGCAGGTGAGTCAGGAACTGCACCCAGAGCCCTTGGTCAACATCATACTGTTTCATACTCTTTCAAATATATGAATAGAACTATCAAAATTATCACCTTCTGTATACTGTGGAAAAAAAATTATAGACCTTTGTTGCTTCTGGAATTTGGCTATTCCCTTCCCCATTACCTCCATATTCCTGACAAAGAGTCAGCATGTCCCTGTCATGTTGATGCAGTTTGTCATTTTCTTTGGCCTCCAAACATTGCAGTCTCTCATCAGATTCTAATTCCATATGTTTTGCCTCCAGTTCAAGTCTCTGTATCTCCAGATGGGTTTTTACGTCCTCTAAGGAAAAGGTTAACTGTCCTGTTTCTGATGGCTGCATATCCCAATCACCAGACTGGTTGTCTTCCTGGTTGCTGGCCTGTGCTGCAGCTGCAACTAAGGCTGAAATCATTTCTTCTTTAGTCAGGTTGGTGTGCACCAGTCCTTTGGATTTTCACACCTTAGCCAACTGTTTCATTGTCAGCTTTCCATAATCCTCTGCTGACATGTTTGCCTGCTTTCCCTGACTAAACTAAACAAAACTAAACTAAACTAAACTAAAAATAAATAAAACTGTTGTGAAAATGACACTCTGTATGTTTACCTTGTGGCTGCTGAGAGTATACACACCTTTAGTGACAACTGCTTACAGGCTACAGAAGTTCAATTAATATCCATACCACTGCTCAACAATACGTGACATCCCTCTTCTGGGCCAGTGATCAAGGAGCCTCAATCCTCACCACTGACACTAGTGGAGAATGTTCACTGTCAGAAAAATAGACACACACAGTATTTTCAGATGCAGTCCTCTGCACCAAGTACAATTTCCCTTAAGAGCACATAGGAAATGCACTTTCTCTCCAGGCTCCAAATAAAACTCCCCACTGACCACTATAGAGCTGAGTCCTTACTCAGGTGTTCCAAGCCAAGTCCTCTATGAAACCAGTGCTCTCAGTGTGTCCCTGTTCAAAGTAGCACGCACTCTCTTTGAGATTTGATTTTCATAAACACACCCACATCTGGGAAAGGCTGGCACAGCTTACCTGCTCTGCCACCTCCACCCAGACTATGAGGCAGATTTACTGTCACCAGAACACCTGAAAACAGCTACTTTAATGCTTTTACCAGGGTACCCAATTACACTTAATAAAATTCATACTTATATAAATGGTAGTGTTTAACCAAGCAGCAAGACTTTCAGGAATGTGGAGCCACATTGCCACTAAATAAATGTAAGCACTCTGAAAGGTTTAGATATAATTAATAATAAATAATAAAATAATAATATAATAATAATAATAATAATAATAGTAATAATAAATAATACTGAATATCTGTTTATAATAAACACAAGAGTTTCAATTACAGGAAATATAAAACACACAGATGGAAAGACTAGGACAGATACAGAAAAAAAAACAAAATTTAGCTAATCTCACTATATTTTTTCTAACTGACTGAGGAATTACTGTTCTCTAGTTTTTACTAAAGGAAGGCAAGATGAACGTGCATGAGTGTTTTGTGTACACCATATGTCTCTCACTAGTATTCAAATACAATTTCAGTGCTGGCTACAGAATCACATCACATCTGGTCACTTGACTCTATGGTCCCCACACTACCTTCTCACTAGAAACTAAGCCAAGATCTGGCACTGATGTGTCACAATGTACACATAGAACTTTAGCTAATGTTTATTACAGCATCTGGAAACTGTAAAACAATTCCAACACTTCCACTCTTCCTGCAGAAACCAACAAGCCATTCTCTGGCACCCCAGGATAGCAATTAGTTCACCACTAAGGACAACAGAGCAGGATTGCATCCCAGGCTTTTCACAGAAATGCAACTCTGGCTACATTCAGACCTGTGAGATAAAATCTTTATGAACTTAACCAAGTAATTTTATTTCAGGCTATTTTTCTTAAGGTTAGCTGGGCTGAGCTAATATATACATTTCATCAGTTACAACAATACAGTCTGACATACATGTATATTTCTTTTCTGTCCATCAGGGCCCACTGCTGATACATTTTTAACACAAGTAATTTTACAAATACATTTTTAACACAAGCATCTGTACAAATCAGTTTGATATTCAAATGACATATAATACTTTACAAAACTCCAGCTAGCTATGCTGGCATATGTTACACATGCACTGCCCTACTACCCCTGGCACAGCTGACAATACCTCATATCATCACACTGTCAACCAAAATATCTTCTTCTGTTTCACATTTATACAGATGGGTTTCCACGCTCTGACAATTGAACTCCTCTCCTCCTTTCTCCCTCTAAGGCTGCAAAAAATGCCTTGTTTCCCTTTTTTATCAATTCTTTTGTCTTCCTCTCATGTACATGTACTTTCTGTAACATCACTATTTGTGCATTGCTTTTGTAGATGTATGATATCACTCTGTCTGTTTTGCTAGTAGTTGTTATAATTCATTAATATTTACATGATAGTTCTCTTAGGTTCATAGGAAAGTACTAAGCTAGCTGACCTTATAGGACATTTTAAGCCTATCCAATTTCCCTTTTTGTGCTTGAAATAACCTTTCCTATTTGCTTATAAATGGTCCATACCCATCCCATGATCAATAATTATGTTTTACTCCTAATGAGAATAACTATGATCATACCATAGATAATTTGAGGGGACTCATGCATGGGATAAAGCATTTTAGGAGCTGCCTCTGTCCATTAACAGCAGAGGGAACAGTCCTGGGGTAAATGTTCTGTTTCTCATCCATAGATCTAAGCTGCACTTGAAAATAGACAGGGATGAACTTTGTTTTATGTGGATGGAGAGTCTGTTCCACAGCAGCGGTATCCTCTGCGAGATATACCTGTCCCTCCAAACTGTCCTGTTGATTTTACAAAAGAGGTTTAGATCCCTACACTGAGTATTTAGGTTCATAGGTAGGTACTAGGCTATTGGCCCTAGGGCCTATACAAGCCCAGCCAAAAAGATACCCTGGCTTTTGCCACCCAAGAAAATTATTTTTCTGTGCCACTGTCGAGCAGAGCCACAGAAGTGATCCCCGGAGTGAATTTCCTATTTCCTATCCAATCATCAAGATTTTTCTTGAAGAGTGCTAATGAGGAGCTTTGTTTGATATAGATATATAGATAGGTAGTTTATTCCAGAGTATGGGAAGTCTCTGGGACAGGAATCTATCCCTCCAACATGTTCTGTTTATTGTGGTGACAAGGTTTAGGTCCCTAGAACATGTAGCTCTGAGGGATTGGGATTTCTTTAAGTGGAGCATGTCCAACAGCTCTGGGTTTGACATAGCTTTGTATGTTAGGCAGAGATCACCTCTGAGTAGGTGATATGCAACGGAGTAAAGCTGGAGTTTTTTGAGACGGTCTGCATAGGGCATCTGTTTGAGGCTGATAATCCTCTTTGTGAGGTATTTCTGCGGCCTTTCCAGTTGTTCTAGATGTCATGTGAGGTACATACCAAAAGTGGCGTTGTATTCGATAATGGGTCTAATGAGTGATGAGTAGACCGGAACAATGACCTCTTTTTTTTCTTGATGAGAAACTTTTTGTGATTAGGTGTGCCATGTAGAAGGATTTCCTGACTACTGTGGCGATGTGATTATCAAAGGAGAAACTACTGTCCACCTGTGTCCCAAGGTCTCTTATCACACTTTTGGTGTTAAGTATACTACCGCCTATGTTGTAGCTCATGGGTACAGAGTTTTTACCAAAGGGATGACAATGCACTTTTTGGCATTGAGCTTGAGGCCATGGCTTTGACACCAGGCATCTGTCTCAGTGAGGCCCTTTTGTAGGATGTCCACATCGTTAGGAGTTTCGATTATGGCTCCTAGTTTTCAGTCATCTGTGACCTTCATTAGCCAAAGGCCTTCTGTGTTGGCCAGTACTTCAGAGAAGTAGATACCAAACAGGAGAGGACCCAGGACTGAACCCTGTGGTACTCCACTTGTCACTGGTCTGAAGTTGGATTTGGAGTCTGCTACTTTCACAGTGTGGGTTCTGTCAGTGAGCCAGTTGGCAACCCATCTTGTGACATAGTGATTTATACCTAGTTTAGTGAGTTTATCTATAATTCCAGAGTGGGGGATGGTGTCAAAAGCCTTGGCAAGATCTAGATAGGCTGTGTGAACCACCTTACCCTCGTCTACGGCTTTGGTGACTGCTTCAAAGAAGTCTGTCAGGTTTAGGAGACATGATCTGCCTTTTACAAACCCGAACTGGGTGAGGTCCAGAGTTTGGAGATTACCAATGTCTTTGTTTATAAGTTCCATGATGATACATTCCATGGCCTTGCAGACTAGGTTCGTCAGGCTAATGGGGCAGTAGTTCCCGGGGTCCGTGGTGGCTCCTCCCTTGTGGAGTGGGATAACCGTCGCTGTTCGCCATTCAGCAGGCACAAAGCCTGAGGTGAAGCTATGATTGAACATGGTACTTAGGTGGGGTTCCAGTTTGTTTTGTAGTCTGTGTGGAATGCAGCCTGGGATGTTGTCTGGTCCCATGGATGCTGTGTTTTTGGCTTTGGAGTGTGTGTTTTTTACCTGTGCAGCCTTGATTACAGGAATTTTGCATTCTTCTGGTATAGAGATGGGTTCTTTAGTTTATTTATTTTTCATGCCATCTGGCTTGCTGATGTGCAGCAAATCCATCAGTAATGGGTCAGAGTATGCCTTGTATTCTAGACACAGGTCACTTCTTAGCAGTCTGCAGAAAACTGAGTATAGTGACAAGGCTTTGAGTTGGTCCATGTAGGAGATGTTGTTTACGCCTTGTGTCCTTTTAGTAAGGTATCTCTGTAGCCTTCCAGTTGTTGTATGTGTTTGGAACAGATACATGCTGAAATGGGGATTCTGTTCAATGATAACCCTAATAAGGGCTAAGTAAAGAGGGACAGTAACATCCGTAGATCTAGACACAATTACTTTATTTATAAGTTGTGCAATATGGAGGGACTTTCTTACAGTAAACAGCCGATCAAAAGTTAGGTCACTGTCCACATAAGATCCCAAATCCTGAACTACTGGGTCAGCTCTTAGGGGCATGTAGTCAATGTGGTAGTTCCATGGGGTAGCTGACTTCCCAAAGGGTACAATAATGCATTTTTTGGCATTTAGTTTCAGTCCATGATTTTGGCACCAGTTAACTTATTTGAGACAAACCTTCCTGCAGGATGGCTAAGTCATTTAGGAATTCAATGACTGCTCCTAGCTTGCAGTCATTTGCAAACTTCATCAGCTGGAACCCTTTTGTATTGGCTTTTACGTCCAGAAAAGTAGATGCCAAACAGAAGAGGTCCCAGCACAGAATCCTGAGGGACTCCACTGGTGACTTGACTGTTTGGTAACTTTCCCTTTTTTGATGATCTATATCCTATCTGTGAGCCAGCTGGCAATCTTGTGGGTGATACAGGGGTTTGTTTCCAGTTTATTTAGCTTATCTACTATGCTGGAGTGAGAAATCATGTCAAAAGCTTTGGCCAGGTCAGGGTATGTGGTATGTACCGTTTTGCAATCATCCATTGCTTTGGTGACCTCTTCATAAAATCCACCAGGTTGGGTAAGCAGGACCTGCCCTGGATGAATCCAAACTGAGATGGCCCAGTGTTTGGAGGTTCCCTATGTCCTGATTGATTAATTCCATAAATATTTACATTACTTTGTATATGAGCTGGTCAGACTTATGAGTCTGTAATTGCCTTTTTCTGTGGAAGGTCCTCCCATATGCAGAGGCATAACTGTTGCTGTTCTCCAATTGCTGTGGAAAATGTAGAACACTATCTCTGACAATCGAGAACAAATGGACAAAATGTGAAACACTTGCTAACAACTTCAACCAAGAAGCACACAGTATGGTTAAACTGTGTTACTTTACATGTATAAAACGTTATTTTGATGAATTAATTTGTTCCAGCATTATTTAACATAGATGTTTAGTAGACTGAAATTAAGGGACGTTCCTCTTAATGCGGTCCACTTGACGTGGACATTTGTTTAAACAATTCTTATGAATTAATGTGTACCAGGCCCTTTCACTTTGGAAGAGTGTGGAACATAAAAATATTAAGCCTCAAAATAAGGAACTTTCCTTACATTGAGTTACATTTTAGAGTTATCTATTATATGGATTCCTGTAATAAAAGTTACAAAATATGCTGTATCCTAAAGTTAAAGGACATAGCCATTTTTCTTGTCCCCTTTTCACCTAAAGGAGACATCTTCTCAAATGAGAACTGTCCAGCATAACGAAGGACATGCACACGTCTCACCCGTCCCTGGTTTTACAGAATCTTCTGATTTTGCCCTGCCACCTTATAATATTTTCAATTTCCTGGTAATCACCGAGGATTACAGTCTGTCAATCATACCAGACGTTCATACCTCTCAACCTCTTAGAGCAAGAAATCTGGACAAAGCCACAAATAATGGGGGACAAAGACCCAAGATAGGGACACTTTTTAAATATTGCTTCTACAAACTTAGAAAGTTGCTAGAATAATAGATTTTGCATTAACATTAATTTTCTGAAGGATGTGAATCCTGAAAATCAAATGTCTGCCTTTATTTTCTGACTTCAGTCCTGAGAGATTTGCCAGTGATTTGCCAGAAAGCTACAATTTTATTAGAAATGGACCAAAACATGAGTCAAAAATCTGGACATTCTGTGAAAATCTGGACAGTTGAGACGTACAGAGTCAAACATTTTTGTTCAGAGCATGCTGGACATTCTGTGAAAATCTGGACAGTTGAGACGTAGAGTCAAACATTTTTGTTCAGAGCATGCCTGTGAATACAAAACCGTTGCTATATTTTATTTTTGAGTGAATTAAAGTAACATAACAATGAAAATTTGTCCCTGATTCTGGGCTTTGGTGGTCATCCCCCCCCCCCCGAACCCCCCCACCCCACCCCTATATTTAGGGTTGCCACCTTTTCAAATGTCCAAAGTGGGACATTTTTGATACAAACGTCAGATTTTGCAGGCCAAACATAGCCACGACCAGTACAAAGATCAGAACTTTACTTTTTGGCCTACTTAAAGCTTATTCTTGTAGCATTTTAGTTGCTTATTCTGTCTCTTAACACATTTAGGTGTTTCAAACACAGAATAACTGTTTTATGCAACGATTACATAAAATATAGGAAATATGTTTGTCCTGAAATCTCAGGACATTTGCCATTTTTTCGATTTCTTTGCAGGACACAACTGCCCAAAAAGGGACCGTCCCTCGCAGAGTGGGACAGGTGGTAACCCTACCTGTATGTACTTCTTTTGGCTGTCTCCCCGATTCTTGAGCAAAAGAGACGCTATGTCTAATAGTAACTTAGACCTTATTAATGTAGTTTCGTGACTGTTTTCGTATTCTAATACGTCTCACTAGTTTTTAATTTGCTAACTAATTTTCCTTCGTTTAACTGATTCCCGGTACGGTTTCCCTTATAACTATTGTACCTACTTTTTATGTTGTACCTACTTTTTATGCCTCAACTTATAAAGTGCTTTGAGAAAAAGTGCTTTAATGACCAGCCTTTCTCTGAGTAGTATCTATTTTGATTGTCTTCAGTTCCCGTAGGGAGCGTCGTGCGCTTGCGTTTTGTAGTTCCATGGATGGCAAACTCGGAAGAGAAAGGCTGTTTCTGTTAACTTGTAACCCTATGAAGTAAGGAAGATGAAGTCTAGATTCAACAGTGTTGATATCAAAGCAATCATTTCTGAGCTCAACGACAGGTGTGGTAACCAACCTTGTATTCTTCATTCTGCATTTTATCTTCAGTTTAGTTCATATGTTGATTTGCTTAAAACATCCAGGTAGTTGGCACTTTTGACACGCTACATCTAGCTGGGGGTGATGCCACATTACGTGCTTTAGTGGAAATTAAAATAAATTGTGCTGTTTAGTATTGTTGTTGATAGAATATTATTAATATGTTTTGACGGAGCATTTTTTTTTTCAGAATATCTCCACATAACCTTGATTTATCTGTTTGACTTTTCTTTTAGACATAAATAAGCTGGTGTTGCAGTGTTGGCTAGAGTAGAATGTGTGATGTGTGGCATAGAAAACTACTCTTCTTTTGGAGTCAAATCTCCAGCTCTGACCTTTTGAAACAGTTTCTTAAAGTGTTTATTTGATACAGTATATTATAGAAGTAACACACTGCTTGCAGTTCACATTGTATCCTATATGTACGTGATTTTATTTATGTGCTAGTAGTTTGTCTTGGCTAATATACCGGTTTAAGAATTTAAAGAATATAAATGGAAAAGAATCATCAGTGGCAATGTGACTGAATTACACATTGTCTTCCTCACTACACTCAAATCACTTCAGTTCATCTTCTCTATGCTTTTTTCCCCTCCATACATTGTTTTCCTCTCACTACTGCAGTATGTAATGCTTGTACTATTTTCTAGAGTTTGTATCTCTGTATTTTTTGCAAATACCACTGTGCTATTCCTATTTAAGTGAATGGTTAACAAACTTGTCATGTAAAAACAAATCTGTGTGCATGTTGTCAAACCTTGTGTATAACTAATATTAATGTATAACCATTTCAAACTGTAGTTTTCCTATTTATATTATGTTTTGTATTTCTGGGCTGAACCTGAAAATGGTCTGTAGAGACAAGTGTTCCACTCTGGTTAACAAAGCCAAATAAAATAAAGCTGATAAACGTGGTATTTTGAATTTTGTCAAACATGAATATACTAAGTAAGGTAAGTGTACAAGATCATACTGATTTAAAAAGATGTGTAGCCATGCTGCTGCAATGGTGCATCTTGAAGATGGAAATTTCATGACCATCTCATTTCATTTATTTCTAAATGTGGTAGAACAACCCCAAAACTGAAGTACATTAAATACAAATAGCAATAACATCCATTTTATGTGCTAAGTACTGGTGATCCTGTCGCGCAAAAAAGAGTTTACTTTTGATCCTGATAATTGATCCATCATTTTAGTATGCATACTTTGCAGAATAATGAAAACGTTGATCATGGATCTGTTACATATATCATTGGAGATCTTTTGCCCTTGCATCACTTGCTTTTTATACTTGGCAAAATTCTTTGAACAGGAAACTGCTATTTTATGTTATAGTTTGACAAATCACACAGCATATTTTGATCTAATAAGATTATTGGACACAGTCCCACATATCAGCATATTGAATGAGTTAAACAGTAATTCCTGAATTAAAACCACGACACATGAATAAAGTGTAAGAAAAATACTTTCAGACAATTCATGTGACCAGTGGTATACCAAAGGGTTTTGAGTTATACCCTTTACTTCTCTTCATAGGTTCATAGATTAGTACTAGGCTAACTGCTCTTGTGAGCCATTTTAAGCCTAGTTAATCATCCTTTGTGGAACTCAAACACTGCATCTTGTGTTTGTAAGGCAAACTTAACCATTAGGCCACCCTCCCAACCCCCATTTGCAAGTAAAAGTAGTTGGGGGTGACAACATTTGTTGGTAATTGCAAGGGGGTAGGATTCTGCCTTCCTATACCACAGATACAAAAGCTGCAGCAGGTCTAGACAGTATATACTCAAAGCGCTTTCATAAGTCTTGTGTTCACTGTGAGGGGGAAAGATCATTCGTATTTGAGAAGAATACTGCAGACTTGATTATACTGAAAGTGGGCTATGTTGTAAGCAACCCCAGTATAACTTGTAAATAGCAGTTACAGCTGTTATTTGACTGTTTTGACAATGATTAGGAAGTTACTTGGGATAGTTTTTCTAATAAATCATTGTGTTCCACTACAGAAAGTCCAAAGGTTTCTTACAAAGCAAATAATTGCACTTCAAAATGTAGGCTGCATAGACGAGTTAAATGAGCTCCCTCTGTGAACATTGTCATGTAGATGCTTGAAGGAAGATTTTTTTAGTATTTGAGACCCTGCTGAGGCAAGTTCATTTTATAACAGTGTAGCACACACAGCAGATAGATCTAACACTGGATTGGGTAATTTGCTACTAGTACAAAGTATAACTGACAAGCATAACAACTGTTTTTGCACTAGAAGTGTATACTATGTGGGCACGTGTTGTGTTTGTTTAATTTATAAACAGTGAACAGTTAACATGCAAGTTTTAGCCCATCTTCTATGATGAAATTTACAATTTAAACTGGAGAAAGGTTTGACACTTAAAGTAACTTTTTGCTAGTTTGTTTACTGCAGTTATGACATGCTTAATAGTGCTGCTGGCATAATGTAATTACAATCTATCACTTAAATTTTCTTTAAAATTATACATTTTCAGTATTATATTTTATAGTATATATGCTTGCTCATATTTAATTCGTGGTATAATAGTAATGTAGATACAGTTTTATTATTGTTTGGTTTTCCTGATTCATGTATATACATACACGTGTGGGTGTGTATATTTTATATATATATATATATATACACACACACACACACCTACATATAAAATCGAAATACCATTTTATCGAATTGCAGAAGATTGAGACCATTTTGTTGAAAACTTAAATCAACGAATTCCTGGAACATTGTATTTTCCCTGTGGGAAACTAACCACTTGGCCACCATGGTGAACTTTGCCCTTTTCTGCACTGCTATCTCAGAGTTGGTATATTTAGTTGGCGGTGTGTGTGGGAGGTGGATTTGGTGGGTTTAATTTGCTTACTTTTGCATTTTACTTGCTGACGGCCAAGTGGTTAGTTTCCCGGAAGGAAAATATGATGTTACGGGAGTTTGATTTCATTTTTTCGGCAACATGATCTTAATCTTCTGCAATTCTATGAAATGGTAATTTGATTATATAAAGCAGATCCATATATGTGTGTATTAAAAATATTTTATAGTGATAGGGTCGACTGTTTTTATGTACCTCTGCTGTATTATATCATAATAAATGTACTGCTGAAGTAATCTTGAGTATTTTCTCTCTTTTACACTGGAGCTTTGAAATTCCTTTAATTTACAAATTTGGATGCACTGAGATGTTCGCATCTACATGGAGGTGGAGGGTCAACTTTCCTTGAGCTGCAAACCAAGTATGCTTCCCAGACAATGCATGCACTAAATGAGATATATGTACAAACAGCTACAAAAGTGTGTCGGATCCCAGGCAATGCATGTACTAAATGAGATATATGTACAAACAGCTACAAAAGTGTGTCGGATTGTGTCCTTCACACATCCCAGTTTAACCTATTTTACCTGCATTTTTTAAACACTTTTATTGAATTATCACTTGTGACATTTGCATTTATACAAAAGTTATCAAACTGTATTAACAAATTAACATTAACAAATAACATACTTCACATATATTGCTGTATATCATATAACCTAAGCAACATTACAAAAATTATTCAATTCCCCCCCTTTTTTTAAACAAGAAACATCATTATTAAACCATCACGTATAACATAAGCAATCATATATTTATATAAATGAAAACAAACCACACTGACACAAACCTAATAGCAAGCATTTTACATCACAAACCATACTCACACACTACCAGTTGTAAACAAATCATTTTCAAATATTACATGGCTCATTTAAGTCCTATATTCTTTTAAACCTCATTCCTCCCCTGTATGTATTGTTCTCACAATTCTCATTTTTTCCTGTGTAGTTAGCTCCTACCCTTTTGTAAAGGTCTCAGTTGCAGTTGTTTTATCTTTGTTACTATATTCACTGCTTCTAATATAGTTAGCTTAGATTTTGATTTCTGTTTTCTAGTAATTGCTTTTTTAGCAGCCACCAAAATTAGACACAGCAAGGCTTTACCATGTCTAGGCAATTCTGATTCTGTATCATAGTTCGGAAAAATCATGTTCCTTGTCACACCAGTCTACCCATCCAGCATCTCCAACAGTGCATCCCACAGGGAATCCTTAAAGTCCACTAACCCACCGCACTTCCAGAAAATATCTCCCCAAGTACCTCTTTCATCCCCTTCACACTGCCAACATTTGCTGTCTACCTGAGGAAAAATTCTCTGGAGTCTACTTGGGGTATAAAAATATCTGTAAACATTTCCAAACAAAAATCCTAAATCTTCTAGATTTTGTTGCATATTTGGGAGACATACATATATCGTCCCATTGTTTTTGTGAATTACTTATTCAGTCTCTCTTCCCAATCCTTTCTAACCTCCTCTGATTGATTTTTATAGTTATTATGCAATATTTTATATATTCTATTTATTAATTTTTTAATGTCAGCTTCTGTTCTAGATTCTACTAAAAACACTACCAGTGCTGGTCTTTCATTTAGGACCCCCCCCTTATTTCTTTCCCTTTGCCTATACTCTCATATCAATCCTTGATAGAGAAGGCAGTCTCTAACCTGCAGTCCAAGTAAATACTTGGCCTATTCCTATTCCGTTACCTTTCCCTGTCTGTTATTTCCTCAGAATACCTTGGTTCCTTTGCCAGTTTTCTCCAATAAATTCTAGCCCCGTGTTGTCTATATCCCTAATTGCAGTCATCCCTATTGTCAGAATCTCCTTTCTCCATTCCTAGGTTGGCTTAGTTCTTAGAGTGCTTTCTGCTGCTTTATAGATATAATAGTCTGTATGATTATTGCTGTTCTCCTTAAAGGCCTGCATCCAAAATCCCAGTCTCTCCTTGTTTCTTGGGCTTCCCCACTGTTTCAACATCATCCATTTCCACTTTGAACTATATTTTTCTGCTTGTGCTGTGTATAGGGGCCTTAACTGTGTAGCTCTGAAATATCCCTTCAAATTGGGTAATCCCAATCCTCCCTGTTCTGCTGGAAGAGTCAGCTGATCCCATTTGACTCTTGCAGTCTTCCCCTTCCAGATAAAGTCCTTTAGCTCTTTATTAATTGCTATCCACAACAACTTCTCTGGTTGATAAAGATACGCCTGTCCTTTAGCTCTTTATTAATTGCTATCCACAACTTCTCCTCTGGTTGATAAAGATACGCCTGACCTGTGTATAAGACTTGTTGTTGTTGTCTAAAGGGACTAAAAACATTTTGACTGCTTGTATCTTACTGTCTATATTCATATAACAAAGCTTCCATTTTCTCAGTTTTTGTATTCCTAATTTACCTGCATTATGTGGAAAATGTATCCTGCCAGCATAGTGCTAAAAGATACCATGCCAATGCAAACATTCACATTTCCAAGGGTATAAGTTGGTGCGTGTGCTCCTCAAACGCCTGTTGGAGCTACACTTGCTGTATTTGACAGTGGAGACTCTTAAGTCTTGTACAGTGCCTTATTAGAGCAAAATGTACTCTCATGCTAATTGTCAAATTCAATAGAGCTGAAGCAGTGCTTTACTGTGCAAGTCCTGAAGTACTGTCCTTAAAACAGCCCCTTGCTTCCTGTGGTGTTTCTGTTTATTTTGTAAGTACCTGGGTTTGTTGCATTTTGAATGTTTGTGTGTGTTCCATCACACCCCTATTTACTAGTAAACTAACAAACTCTTTTTTTTGTTAGGATCTGTTTCCAAAACTTTTTGATATCACATTTAGTGTATACATTCTTTACAAGTTGTTTTCTGTATTTTTAACACACCTTGGTTAATAAAGATAGGTTATGAATTGCAAAGAGCCCTCCCTAGGTTGTAAAAGCATTTGTTACATGGAACGGCTGTTCTGTGTAGCAGAGTTCAAATATGTAAAAAAAAAAAAAAAAAAAAAAAAAAAAAAAATTAACTTGCTATGTGTCTTGTAACATAGTCTTTTGCTGTACTGGCACACAGGTAGCTGATACTCCTGCCACTGTATCAGTTGGTTATAGTAATTTAATAGTTTGTTAATGTTTAATAGTGTTTATGCATGACCTCCTTAACATCCTGCTGTACTCTACACGTTGTCTGACTAGGGCACAGCAGAGAAGGGCATAGCCTTACAGTATCAGTTCTAGTCTCATGGTCATCTCCCAGCCATACATAAAAGATGCTCCAACAATGCTGTTTTTAAGCATATAGATAGGAGTCCAAGACATTTTGTTTTTCCTTTTGGGTTTTAGATAAGATTGACATTAACCACTGTGGGGGTGTTCCATGGAATGACTGGCTGGAGATACTTGAATTACTGTGGCAGTTGAAACTTAAAGCCCACTCTGACCCTGATCTGAATAACTGTTTGTGTATACAAAATGTTTTAAAATTATGATTTTTCATGTTTTGAGTTTAGTGTTTTATGTTGATTAAGGAATTTTATGATGTTTTGTAGTTTTCAAAAATGTGTATTTTTTTATCAAGATAGATGGGAGTTGACCATGTGACTATAAATAATTACGTGACTGGGGACGGTTTATATGTAAGGAGTCATTTTATTGAGATTTTGTTCTGATGGAAGTCCTGTAACTACTTGGGACGAAAGTGGTAAACGTTTTTGAATAAAGTAGACTGTTATTTGTTCACTTCGTCAGTGCTGTTTGTTTTTAAGTTTTTCTTATACTGAGCAGTCTGCCTGTTTTTAAGAAAAGGAATGCAGTTCACCTGGACTGATAGAAGACAGACTAAGCCAGTACAGCCACATGCCACAATAATATCTAATATGGTTCAGAAGAATCTCATGGTCAGCCATGTTATACAGAGAAACTAGAAAGTACCAAAGATAGCCTACAAGTACTGATCTCTCACCAGAAGGGGGATAGTACAATGTCTCAACCAAAAATTAGACGGAAATGGATCATTGATGTTGGTGTCCCTCAAGTATGAGTCCAGTTGCATTTGCATTATATTCTCAAGAATCTTACCAGTAAAGGAGGGACTTGAGATAGATCTGTGATTATCCATATTGTGTGCATCCAAATGAATGTTCTTAAGGATCGAAGTAACTTAAGACCTCCTTTAAAACCCATGGAAAGACTCAATCCCTAAGGAAGGGCACAGTGATCTGACAAACAGAGCTAACGCCTCCAGGCATCATGTAATAGGTCTGGTTATACAAATATCCAGGCCACAGTTATAGGTACTTATTCTGGGAAGCAGAATTACAAAAATATTCTAAATAATAAACTCAAACTCAGATCATTTCCAAGGTGGTGGAATCTCCGTAGACCACACAATATTCCTGAAAGTGCACCTGTGCCAAAACTCAACCTGATGAAGGCAAGCTTGATGAAATACTAAGGAGCTAGTTCACATTCTTTTTATAGGAATTATCAATCAAGCAAGTCTTGAGACCATTTGAATCTTGTCAGTACCCACCTTCATAATGTGCCACTCATTTCTAGGAGAACAAAGCATGTCAGGCTCAGGATGAGTTTGAAAATTCCTTTCAGATCATTAAGGTTAGTCTTGAAGGCTGCAAGGGTGTCATTCAGTTTAATGGATATGGGTAGTTTATTCCAGTGTTGGAATAAATGTTGGGTAATCTGTCCCCCCCCCCCCATGTGTTTTGTTTATATGTCTGTGGAGATTCAAATCCTTAGATCTGGTATTAATGGAGCTGTTTGACTTCCAGAGATGTTAGCAATGAAGGAGGGTTTGGTCATTGATGGAACAGAATGCAAGTCATAGACAGTCAATAAGAGACTGAGTAAAGAGCTAGGGAGTAAAGCTTGTCTTTGTAGCTCAGGGTTTTTAGACCAGTAATCTTCTTGGTTAGGAAATACTAAGGCATTTCTTGCATTATAAGGTATAATCAGTGTAATCGGAGCAGAATACAGAGGGGTAACAACTAACCCCCTCTTGGTCAGTTTGGAAAAAAAAATATTAGTTGTGTTGAGCAGAAGACTCCAAAATACCCAATTACTCTATTAGTTTAGAGTGGGGAACAAGAGTTTTTTTTTGCCAGATGCAATAATACAGCACTTTTTTTTGCATTTCGTTTTAGCCATTTGTCAGTACACCATTGGTTAGTGAGGATTAGTTCCTGCTGTAGTGACACTGTATGAAAGGGTGGTCAGATAATAACACAAAACTTGAACAGATCAGGATTTACTGTTTTGGCGGGCAGATATGCCAAGTAGCAGGGCTGTCCACACAGAACACTACTAGTTAGTGTGTTGCTTTCCGAGGAGGCACCTGCTACTTTAATTATGTGGGTTTTATCTCTTAGCTAGTTCGTTATCCACCTTATCAAGTACTGGCATGTGTTTGTTTAATTGTTTACAGTGCCAAAATGGGGAATGACGTCATGTGCCTTCTTCAGATACAGTTAGGTTTTGCTCACTACAGGCTGTGTGACCTTCTCAAAGAAGTTTATTAAGTTGAGTAAGCATGCATTACATTTAACTGCTGAAGGTCAAGGTATGTGGCATTTTTGATATCAAAGTTTCTGAAGTCAAATATAATGTGCTCCCTGGCCTTGCAAATTAAACTAGTTAAATTTGCTAGGTCTATATTTCCCAAGGCCTGTGGTGGGTCCTCCTTTATGAAGTGGCATCACAACAGCAGTCCTCCATGTTTCATGAATATACCCTTTGGATAAGCTTACACTAAACAATTTTAGGAGGGATTACATGTTTATTAGGCATGCAAGTGCATTGTCTAGTTCCACTGAATTGGTGTTTTTGGCTTTCAAGAGCAGTTTGTTTGTTTTTCTTTATTGAATTTGTTTACTGGGTTAGTTCGACAGGACCTAAAAAGACCTTTTTTCAGCAGAAGTCCTGGGAGAAAAGCTCCAGTTCAAAAGTACAATTTACTGTTACTGATTACACTGTTAAATAGTAATAAAACAATAAGAGAGTAAATGAACGGTAACAGTACAAAGTGCAAAAATTTAATTATATAATTCTGTGCAGTACAGTTTTAAATAATGCAATATGATGTAATTTGGTGATATCTTATGTTTGCTTGTGTTTGTGTCTATCGGCTTATCCCAGTTAGGGGTCGCCAAAGCGGAACTCCGGTCCGCTAATGATTGGCAGTAGATTTTACGTACTGGCTTGCCGGGCCTAACGCACAACCTTCAACGAAGGAATGCCCATTCACGCATGTCGCCACACAGAAGACACTCAACTGAGAATCGAATGGGCAACGTCTAACTGTGAGGTGACAACGCTACCGCAGCACCACCACCGCACTAGTATACGGAGTTATAATTATACTGATTTTTCAAGGAAGACAATTACTGAGGAGTAAGATTAAAAAAAATAAAATTAGTATTCGTTACAGTGTATAAACTATTAAAAAAAACAGCTGAGGTGCAAATTGATAGGCTGACAGTAAGAAAATAGGAGATGGAGTGAGCAAGGTAAAACAAAAAAGAGAAAAAAAAGCAGGAAAGGTAAGTGAAAAAGAGAGGAAAGGAGGAAACTATGTTAGAGACAGTGTTATAGGTGACAGGAGGAGCAGCATAAAGGATGGCAGAGTGTATAAGGATGTCTTGGGGAAAAGACCAAAGTGGGATGAAGATATGGAAAGCTATAGTCACGTGATGTATGGCCTCTGATTTTATTGAAAGTAGTAGTTTGTGAGTTCTAACTCTTGGGGTGATAGACAATAGTCTATTAAGATCTTAGGTAGTGTTAAAGAGTCAAGAATTTGCATAATTTTGGTGACTTGTTTCCTGGTTAAAATTTTCACTAAAGTAATCTGCAAAGACATTTGCAGTATCCTTTGGGTTTAAGTGGATGATGCCATTTTAGATTAGTTTAGAATACTGTTGTATGTTTCTTAATTTTCTGGCATAATAAAATGATTTGTAACCATTCTTGGCATCATATGGTGGTTCCAGTTCATGTTTAGCTTTGCTCTTCCTGGTGGTAGCTTTTAGTTTATTGCTGATCCTTTTCTTGTTAAAACATTTTTTTTTCAATTAAATTATCACTTATGACATAGGCGGCAGTTCATGAAAACAAGCCATATTAACATAGTTTTAGTTGCAAACATTATGCACAACTTATAATCTATACAGTCATTGTCCAACATTACATAGCTCCTTTAAATCTTGCCTTCTTTTAAACTCATTCTTCCTCCAAAACATTAATATGCATGTATTGTTCCCATAATTCACATTTTTTGTCTATGCAATTTGTTCCTAACCTTTTGTAAAGATCCCATTTCCAGGTATTTTTCTCCTGTTGCTATATTCATTACTTCTATTACAGTTGGTTTAGACTTTGATGTCCATTTTCAAGTAACTGATTTTTTGGCAGTCACCATAATTAGACTCAACACGGCCTTACTATGTCTTAGCAATTCTGACTCTGTATCATAGCTCAAAAAGGTCATTTCCTTAGCGATACCAATTTACCCGCCCAGTATTTCTGATAGAGTAGTACTTTTAAAGTCGAACAACTCATTATACTCCTAAAAAAATGTTCCCAGTTACCTTTTTAATCCCCATCACACCTCCAGTATTTACTGTCTACCCAAAGAAAAATTATTTGTAGTCTACTTTGGGTATAAAATACCTATGTAAACACTTTCAAGCAAAGATCCTAAATCTTCTAGACTCTGTCATATATTTGAGAGACATATACTAATATATATTTGGGAGCCATATACTAATATATATTTTAATATATATATATATCTATATATATATATATATATATATATATATCTATCTATATATGTATATATATATATATATATATATATATATATATATATCCACCATTGTTTCTTTGTGACTTGCTTATCCAGTCTTTCTTCCCAATCCTTTCTAACCTCCTCTCATTTATTCTTATAGTTGATATGCAATATTTTATATGCCCTACTAATTATCCCATTTTAACAGATGCTTTTCTAGATTCTACTAAAAACTCTACCAATGCTTGTCTTTTGCATTGGGTTCCCCTCTTTCTTTCTCTTTACCTGTAGTCTGATATCCATCCTTGATAGGGAAGGTAATCTTTTGCCTGCAGTCCAAAAAATTCTTGGTCTCTTCCCATTCTATTACCTTTCCCACTCTAATGCTTGTTCACAATGCATTGGCTCCTTTGCCATTTTTTCCAGTACATTCCAGCTCCCTCTTGCTTATTTTATTGTCTGTATCCCTAATTGTGGTCATCCCTGTCGGCAGACTCTCTTTTCTCCATTCCTGTGTTGGCTTAGTTCTTATAATAGTTTATGAATATAATATTCTGTATGGTTACTGTTATTCTCTTTAAGGATCTGCATACAAAACCCCAGTCTGTTCTTGTTTCTTGAGCTTCCTCCCATTTCATCTTCATCCCTTTCCACTTTGAATTATAGCTTTTTGCTTGTGCTATGTATAGGAGCCTTAAATGTGTGGATGTAAAATACCCATTCATATCTGGTAATCCCAAGTCACCTTGTTCTATTGGAAGAATCAGGTTATCCCACTTCACTCTTGCAGTCTTCCCCTCCCAAATAAAAATCTTCTTTGGTTGATAAAAATATGCCTGATCTGTATATAAAACTTAAGGGACTAAAAACATTTCCACTGCTTGTATCACTGTTATGTTTTGTTTAGTCTCTTCCCACATATGCTTAGCTGCCATAACTAAATCTTTTTTAATCCATACTCCTAAGTACTTCATTTTATCATATCAAGATAAGTATGGGTATTGCTGAACCAATTCATGTGTGGGTACATAGTTACAGCTATTGCCTGTGTTTTATCTTTATTAATTTTGTACCTCAAAAGACTTGAAACTGTCTCAAAATGTTTCACAACACTGAAATGTCCTTTTTTGGTTTTATCAAGTATAGAATATTATATGCAAATAAAGCCAGCCTTTTTGCCTACCATGCCAATTATGTCCTTGAATTTCGGAGTCCCTTATTTTCTGGACCAGTGGTTCTAAATATAATGCAAATAGCAAAGGGGAAAGAGAGCACCCCTCTCTGGTTCCTCTGCTCAAACAGAACTTATCAGAGAGGAATCCACCCACTTTAATTTTCACCTCAGATCCCTCATTTATCCTAATCAAACTTGTAGTTTTATTAGGGAATGCAAATGCTTCCATTGCCCTACTCATAAAATCCCAGCTTACTCTGTTAAATGCTTTCTGTGCATCAAGACCCACCAACAACAGGAGTGTTTTCTTACAATCTGCTTTCCTCTAGATCACATGTTTTGTTAATGTTGTCAAATGTTTGTCTCCCTTTCACAAAAACGCATTTATCAATATCTATCCATTTTGGCACCACCTTTGTTATTCTTTTAACCATTCTAGCCATAAACGCTTTGTAATCATGGCTTAGAATTGAAATGGGCCTATATGAAGCTGGATCTGATGTGTATTTACCATCTTTAGATATTAATAGCCACCACTGCTTTCTTCCAGGATGTTGGTGCTTTTCCTCCTTTTAAAATACTGTAAAAGAAAACCTTCCAGATCTTTATCAGTTTTTCCCTCCTAGCTTCCAAACTTCCAGTGGAATACCATCTGTTCTTGGGGGACTATACATTATATATCACCATTTGTATCACCTCTCCTCCTACCCTAAGTGTTGGCAATCTTGCCTCATCTACCTGTAACCTTGGTGTATTTAATTTTTCCATAAATTTCCATTTGAACGCTTTCTTGATTTCCCTATTTCTCTGCTTTTATACAGATTTTCATAAAATTTCTGAAATATTTCTAGTACCTCTAAAGGATCTCAGATAATCTTCCTTGTTATAGGCTCCCTAAGCTTGGCGACATTCTTCTACTTTCTGTTGCCTGAGTCATTATGCTAAACGTTTCTGTGCTATGGCTGTATTATCAAAAAAATAAAACAAAAACAAAAAAACAGTTGCTCGACAGCAGTCTTTCTAAACTCATACATATTATTGAGGTAATACATTATTTTCTGTTTTGCATTCTGCAATTGCTCCTGTTCTTATTCTGTGAGATTCCCCTTATTCTGCAATGTTTTAACTTTTTGTCAGTCCCTCTAAATAATTCTTACTTCTTAACCACATCTCTCTTTCTTTTATTTCCACCTAATTTTAAACTCCATTTTAATTTTTTCCCACTCCCTAGCTGTATCTTCAGAAAAAAATTCTTGTCTTCCCTAATAACTCTTGAATAATTTCCACTACCCATTCCTTAACTTCCTTTCTTTCTAACAGATAGGTGGGAAAGCACTAGTGTCTCATTTTTTATTTCATTACCCTGCATTTGTATTTTAGTTATTGACATGTGATCTGAAGTAGTTATTGGATGTGTAAAACTTTCAATTAAATGCACATGTTCCTCCGAAATATATGTTATGCCTAGCCTAGCCCAGTTTTTGTATCCCGGTGAATAATATGTAAATTCATTCCAAACTTCTCCTGCTCCTGAATTCACATCTTCTGTGTCAAATATTTTCATAAATTTCTGTCTTATATTTTCCGTGCTGCCCCCCCCCCCCAATACATCCTCACTGCTGCAAATCAAATTCCAGTCCCTACCTAAAAGTAAAATTCCCTGCTGAAAACTTATTTTGTCCCAGAATTTTCTTAAGCTCCATTATATCAGTTTTAGGTGGAATGTAAATACATGCCAGTGTCCTATTCCTCCCTTGCTGGTAACTTGTTAGTAGTACAAATCTCCCATTATTGTCTTGCTTTTTTCTCTTCTGTCACTATTGGAGCACCTCCTGCAGTTAATAGAAGTACTTCCCTTTGTCCCAGATATTCTGCTCAATAACCATCCTGAAATCCTTTCTTTATCAAATTCACATGCTCGGGTCTTTCCAAATGTGTCTCCTGTCACATAACTATGTGCACTCTACATGTTTAATATAGTTCACTACTTTTTCTTTTTGTACACATATGTGAGACCACTTACATTTAAAGATAATATAGAAAGTGCTGTCATTATGTTAAGAAGTTGGTTATGTGTAACAGCTTTTTTTAAATGTCTAGTTCCAGGTTTTGTGTTGCATGCATACACTAATGTTTGGCATGTTTTTTTTTATACATTTGTTTCTTGTCATATCCATTTTGAACTTGTCACATCTCACAAAACTTTTTGTTTAGTGAATATCCTCGAAACAAACACCCCTAAAACCTATTAATTTAATACTAACACACAAAGCTATGTATATTTTCAAATATTGAAGTTTAACCCTCCTGCTAGGAACTAATGTCTCAGACTGACAGCTACACTCACAGACTTGGATTAACTTATAAGGAAAGCTATTCAAGCTAAGGTGCATGGTACAGTACAGCTTGTGTTTCTATTAAGTGCTGTCTGTTTTTGTCTTATTTTTATTCTTCTCCCAGATTAGGAAAACACTTGAATGCTTTCAGAAAAACATCATCTCCTAGCCATTGAAAGAAAAATGTATTCTGTTTTTATTGCCGCTTATCCAATTTTCTCCATAGAAACATGAGAACCAGCTACACAGTTGACTCTACAAACACTCCTTTATTTGCTAGAGGAAAACTTTTCATTATGTTCAGTGTTCTATTATTTATTTGTGTCCCCTTAAAACTTATTAGACCAAGCCAAGTGCCTTAATTTGGTCATTCCCCTCTACAAGAGTAAGAAAAAAGCATCTATTTTTCTTGTATCATGTTCTTTTGACCAGACTTTTCTTCTTTTTTTTAAATTGAAGTGTCTATGTTTCTTATAATTGAACAAGGTGAAAGAAAGGAGGAAAAAAAAAACAGGAGCACTTGTTTACTATAGTATCCCTAGTATACTTGAAAATAACCAATAAAGTTTACTTTATAGCATGCAAGTTGTGTTATGTATTATAAAAATACTACTGTTTAAGAACAAAATTTTGTTTTACTTAAACTTAACTCTTTCCTTCCTCTTTCTCTCTCCTAAATGTTCTTCCCAACATTAATAACATGAAGTTGGGCTTGAACTTCGAGTCCCATAAAAGTTTAAGCAAGGTAAAAAAAAGTCCAGTATTTCCAGGTTTTCTTGTGTTGTCATGTTTTACAAATAAAATTAATGCTTTGTAATCCACATTTATTTGGCAATTTCTGAGTTGCTGTTATTTTTCCCCCTGTTTATTGCAATCTCCCAGATCCAGTCACTGCTTCATTTCCAATGTACTTCTGGTTCTTCAAGACAACTGTCTTTTTCGGTCTCTTAAGCATTTTCTTTGAAACATTGGAAAACGTTTCACTGGCACAGTCTCTCTATGGGCTCTATTACCAGAAGAACAAGAAGCAGGATCTCTCTCTGTTTGATAGCTAACTTTTTGTTGGACAGACTTTTTTTGTATTTCCTCCTTAGTATGTTCTGCATCAAGAAACGATTTTTGACCCTTTAGGAAAGGATATTCTGAAAATAGCTGGATACAGCTGCTTGAATCTCACGCCTGCTTCTCCACATTCCCTGATTAGTGAAATAAATGTATTCCTCTTCTGCCTGGTGTACAGTGAGTAATCATTTTCCACAAACACTCTACTGTCTCCCACTTTTAGTACTTTGTTCTTCTGCCACAGTTTTGTCAGAATCTATTCTTTTTGCTGGAAGGAGTGCATCTGTAAGGTGTAGGTTGTTTTCTAATGGCCAGGTTTAGAGCATACACATGGTGTGCCCTTTCAGTTAACAACTCCTGCTGTGGAGTACCAGTCTAGTTGCTTATTTGTGCTTTTATAAAATTAATACATTCTGTTCCTTCCAGTTTCTCTGGTACAACAGAAAATCTCAGGTTTCCCCTTCATGCTTTGTCCTCTAATCCTATTATTTTTTGAAACATCTCTTCTTGAGCAGTCTCATACTCAGTCAGCCTTTTCTTCATTTCGACCTCTGATTTTATAGTTTTATCACCTCATCTGAATTTTTGTTTAAAGCTTCCTCAATTTTTTCCAGCCTTTTATTATTTGATTTGTGTACTCCTTCAGTGTTATGTTTATTTTAACCAGCTCTGAGTACTTTTTACTTATTTTTCCTTTAGGTTACTGGAAGTCTTTTCTTGCACCAAAGCTGGAGCTTGCACTGCTTTTTACTGAACAGCTGCAGAATTCTTCCCAGTCATTTTTTTCAGCACCTTTTGCTAATATCTAGGCAGTGCACTTACTAGCCAATTACTGAATTTTACCCAAAAAGACTAGTTCACTGGCTCTCTTTTCTGAGTTTCCGTTTTCACACTGGGAGAGCTGAAAGTAAGCCACTTTCTAAGCTACTTACTAAGAAAGTGTGCAGTCATCTTAAAGTTCCCTTGCTGTTCCTTTTGATAGTCTTTAGTGTGTGTGTGCGGATTCAGATTTATTATAGAACTTTGGAATTTTCCTTTTGTTATGGAGTTTATTTAGAGTGGTTTGCTTTGAATTTCTCAATATATTTGGTTTTTATAGAGACTGCAGTGCCGAAGAAATTTTACAGGTGGGCATAAAACACTGCATGAATAACAGCTGAAACAAAATGGAAAAAGGTGATATTAAAAGTGAATTTTATGAGTTTGTCATAGTTTGAATAGGTTTGTTCTTCTGAAGTCATTAAATTCAGATTTCTTCAAGGGTGGGCAGTTGTTGAAATTTTAGAGGAGAAGGATACTAGGTTTTTGTCAGACGTGACTATAAATGGGGATGCTGTAGACATGGGGGTTATATTGGTAAGACAAGATCTAGAATATTTTGTCCCTAGTGGCTTGCTTAACTAATATTTCTAGGGAGTTATCATGTAAGTCTGGGAATTTTTGTGCGTACCCAATATTTCAGATATAGATAAATGATTTTTTCATTATGGGTGTTTCCAAAAGTACATTCAGCGATCACTAATAGATGTCTGAGGACCTAGAATGAGTCATATAACTCTGTCTAGAGATAATATGCTTTCCAATAACTCACAATTTCCTCTCCCGTCTGAGTGCATAGTAAGAGCTAATCCAGGTAAGGAGGGTATGCTGACTTTACAATTAAACCAAATCACCCTTATGACATGGATACGGATGTGCTCAGGTTGTGGAAGTGTCTCAAGATCCGTCTGTTGTTAAGCACTGAGATGAGCAATCTTGATATATTTTAATTTGGAATTTGCTGTAACTTTGTTTATCTTTTGTGTTGTAGTATACGGTACCAGATTGGGGAGGCATGGGAATTGACCACTAAGCAGAAGCAATGGAACGAGAGCTACCGACTGACCTTTTATGAAGCAAATTCTCTTAGCTTTGTAAATATGGAGTCAGCGAGCCTGATTATGGAGTCGCCAATTACTAGGACATTTTTTTGTCGGTACTTGTGGTTTAGTGGTAGTAGACTGTTTACTGTGCGCAGTCTGGTGACTTTTTACTATGTGTGATGGTGGTGGTGATGTCATGTCTGTAGATCACTGCGGAAAATTTATCTTACAGTTTAAGATGGGTTTCAAAGTAACTTTTTGACAGCCTCAGCATATGTTGGTTGAGTATGTGTCTGTGTAGGTGTGGGTGATAGTATATGCTGCTCACAGACCATCTATTTAGTAAGAGGGTGAACTCCATGTTGTGCAGATACTTACACCTCTCACAGATTGTACGTCAAACTGATATGAGGCTGGCAATAGAAAGGATACACATGTGTCAGTCATCCATTTTGTCAAAGTGGGTCTAGGTCTTGTGAGGAGAAGTGCATCATTGTATAGTTTAAAAGATTAGTCAGCAGGTACAAGGTTCTTAAGTGCAAGATGCCACAATAACAAAGATAGTGCCAATGGCGAAAAGAGCACCGTGGCCAGCAACAGAAACAAAACTGCTTGATATATCACTGGGAAGGCGCATTTAAGAAAAGTGGCTAAAGACTTACTGTACAGCATAAACTACTACTTCGTGTAGATCTGCTCAGACATTGGCAAAGTTAAGCAATGCTGCAGAAGTTATAGCAGTGCACAGGCAATAATAGCTTAGAATACTGAATGTTATCTTTTTCTCTCAAAGGGGAAACTGCTAAATCAGTTTTAAACCTTAATTTATAGCTAATAGCAACACTTTTTGTGTTGCCTGCCAAAATTTGAAGTTAAATTAGGAGATATCCTGATATTGAAGGGGTTAAATTTTTATTCACTTCCTGGGAATAAGTCTGTCGGCTGGAAAGACTTGAGCAACGTCTTTATATTATCTTTCTGATAAGGCATTCTGGGTAGCAAGACAGGTTTGGTTGATAAAGTTGTTGACCACCTAGGGAAATAGTTGCTGACTAGTTTGCTACTACAGAGCTTTCCCAGGGCAGTACAAAGGCTTTCTGCAGGAGATCTCCATGTGGTAACCAAAATAATGCTTGTCCAGTGGAAGCCTGCATTTGAGCAGACCCACACCGCCACAATACCAGTGCTGTAACCTTTTTCAAGTCCATCTCGGTCCATGGAACTCAAGATCATGCTGTGGCTGAGATGGCATAAAGTAGGTAGGTTGAACCGAACTTTGTGCTAGGATATTGAGAGAAGCGGTCCAAGCCCTTTTGTAGGCTCCAGCAGCCTTGTTTAGATCTTCAGCATTGAACACCTGTAGGTTCTGATGTAGAACATCACAGTAAATCTGGGGTGGTTAATCCAAGGTACTTGCAAACCACCAGACTCTGGCCAGAGGATGCTAATTGGAATAAATCAAAGCGAGTCAGGCTATGATCTGATTAATCACCAAATTACTGACCCTGGCACCTGGTTAAAATACCAAACCCATGTTTGTTCTTGACTATGTATAGCATAGGTAACTACCTGAGTAAGCCTGAATCCATTCAAAATATAAAGGAATCCTTTTACAAGAGCTATAGACTGCTCATCAACCCTAATGGTGAACATATGCAAGGGTATACATAGTACAGAGTCACCCAACCCCCCCACACACACACAACAGCGTAGGCTTTTGGAAGAAAACCCAATATTGTCATATTTGTCATTTGCATTCTGGTGTAACTGCAGTCCAGTTTTCATAACAATCGTCAGAGAGTAGCACACTCAAATGTGCACATGGCCTACTTTGTGTTTGGAAGTAATAGGCCAACTTCAAGCCATAGCTTTTCCGAGTAGAGAGAGAGCAAATTGAAAACACTTCACATTAAATATGCCTTCCACTCTACATTTCAGGGTGTGTGCATCTTAAAATGTTGAATTCTTCTTACAGAAGCATAAATAGATGCATAAATCATTTTCAGCTGGTGCTTCTTAACTAAAACTATGGCAAGGAAGTTTGAAATGAATACCAGTATCCAGATTCCTGCTACTGCCCAGAAGTAGCTGGATGTAAAGGATTGTGATTGGATCTCTAAGTATAACCAGTTTGTGTGTTTGAAGTAAGAACATCATGAAAGTTACTTTGACAGAAAAGTGAAGCAAAGTTCAATAGGTGAGTTTAAGCATGCATGCTGAGGATACATAAGTTAGTTGTGGCCACAGAGACCAGGCCGTAATTCTTAGAACATGGCATTTTAGCTGCCTCTAAGTATAAGAATGCATTGAAGTGTACAGCATTTCAAAGTGCTTTACAGCCTTGAAAGATATGACACACTTAGACACTGCAGCACAGACAGCCAATAGCTTTAAAAGGTGTTGGGCTTTTAACCCTGCCAGCCTTTATTATTTGTCTTGCCACGCACAGTGTATTACAGCTTCTAAAACTGTTGAATCACTGCCACTGATATTGTACGTAGGTTACTGTTTTGCACCTTCTGAAAGCGGTTATATTTAGGACTGGTGGCAGAGAAGTGCATAACTAGCTTATCCTTTTGACAGTTTTGGAATTAAATTGTTGCACCCCTTTACATTTCAGATTATTGTACCAAATTCCTGCACTTCTGCCTAGTGCCTACCCAACAACATAACCATGTTTTTATGGTATACAACCTAAATATGGAATTGGTAATGCAGCAGATATAATTTTGTTACATTAGAAGCATTTAGCTGAACAACTTATAATACAGTAGCAAGCATACATCACTTGTGATACAGTTATAGGTTCATAAGTAATTAGGCTTGCAGTTCAGGAAACAATTGAGGAGCCTATACCAATTTGCAAATTGGCCCAAACCACTGTCTGCTTAAGTGACTTGCCAATGTCAAACTAGACAAATGGAGGCTGATTCCATTCAAATTAATTCTCTGTGGCTTATTTGGTGTAGGCCTGGTGGCACCCACACTTATGTTTCCTTCAAGTATACCATGTTTTTAGAGTAGTTTTAAATAGTTTAAAACATTTATGCAGTAGTACTGAGTAATGACTAGTGCTTGCATTTTTAAACTTTCAGTGGTATAGAATGAGTATATTCCTTGAAAATTAATATTTAAAAGGTAATGTAAGCAGTATTCATTCTTCGGTGCACTATGTACAAGTTCCCACTCCCCAGTGGAATAGTTACCCTATAAAAAGCCACAATGGCAGTGTTCTGAAGTTTGAAGTGCTACATTAAAATATCAAGTACAATGAAATACAAGATCAGACACTGGTATCTATAAAATTTTAAAAATACTATTGCAGCATATCTTTATAATGAGACTAGTGAATGACATGCTGCACTTTTAACCTAGTCTTCAGTGTCAACATCTCCCTATGGTTGTCAGATGCTGTACTTTGCACTGAAAGGAAATGAAAACTTGACCAGCAAATGAAGTCTGCTGTACTTAGTTATCAGAAGATAACTCGTTTCAGTGTAATAATATTTCATGGAAGTCTGGTGAACCACAATGTCCAGTCAGGTGCACACTGAAAAGCAGACCTGATTGAAACTAACTTGCAGCATATGCTCACTTTGTTGGATTGGGGGGAGAGAGAATATGATCATCTCTTGTATGAAAATTACAGAAAATGGTAGCAGATGTTTAGAGACTGTAACAGCAAGAGGCTGTTCTGCAAAGTCTGAAACTTAAAATTGTGAGACCAAGGAGGATGGCATATTACTTTATAAGAACTGTGTGGACTTTGAATGAAAGTTTTGTTTAAGAAGAGCAATCATTGCATCCTGTAATTGATTAAGCTGCATCCACCTGAATGGTCAACAAGGAGAGTTTGTATTGTTTTGTATACGAGTGCATTTAGAGAATTCAGGGAATTTCAATTTCTTCACGTTGTTTGGAGGCCCCCCCTTCAGCTAACACTAGCTGTACGTGTTTGTATAATGTATTCAAATAGTTGGCTGTCCAGCCTTAACCTCTTTCAGCTGTATGGTTGAATAATGGAAACTGGCAACTCACCCCCAAAGTGATCTAGCCTGGGACACTGCATCACTGGAAAAAATTACATTGCTGTCACAGTGAGAGTAGGTCCATGTTTAGAATCGTACCAGGTTTCAGTAATAAAATATCAGGTCAATACCAAGGAGCAGGTCTAACAGGAACTCTGCAGTCATATCAGACTTATCATTAATTATAGTACCGTAACTGAAACTACAGGAAACGGGTCCTACTTGCCTATCTCTGATGAAAAACTACATCTTTTGGTGCATGCTATAGACCTACGTCATGTCTGTCTGAGCTGTGTATCTCTTGATATGTAATAGTGCATTAGAAGTATGCCTGGACATTAGAAGTATGCTTGGACACTAACACTGGGAGAGAATCTTGCTCAGACCCTGTATTGTCCCTAACACTAGTGATGACAAGTGTACATTGTTTGTAACAGAACAGTTGACGAGGTGTTCAGCATGAACATTTAAACAGTATAAGAGCCATTACAGAAAATAAATTAATAGTTAAATGAAATTGACAAATTAAAGGTTAGTGTGCACAGACACACACTTTTAAGGATGGAGAAAATAATGCACTGCGCAGGTGCAGTATAATGTCCGTCACTAGTACCTCACTGAATTATTAGAGAAACAAATCACTGTGTGATCAATATGTCTTGCAGAGTTCAGATGATATTTTTTCAGAAATATGTTCTCTGCAAGGTGAATATTGTAAATAATTCCCCCTGAGGCAGTACTGGTGATTTGTTTTTCAAGAAATGTGCTGTTTGTTTGCTCTTAGTACTACAACAGTGCATGAACTGAATCACATAGAAGCTGTGCGAGATATAATTAAGTAGACAATTAACAGATTGTGTGAACAGCATGGTGACAGTCATGTTGCAGGACAAAGTAAGTATATGCATAGATCTTCAAGATCTAAAGTGTATCAGAAGGGAGCATTGTCCACTTCATACAATTTACAAAGTTAAACAGATATGCTAAATGTGAAGTTCATGTCTATTTATGATGCTCACCAATGGTTCAGTCAGATTAAGCTAGTTTTAAGCTATTTACCTTTTAATATGTATCATGGCAGATATAGAATCCTGAGACAATTATTTGGGCTCTCATTGGCTTTAGATGCTTTCTATAAAGCTGTAGTGGCTGCAGCTAAGGGGCTAAATGGAGTAATCAGCATAGCTGATGACATTCTGTCTGGGGTACTACCCAGCAGGAACACTGTATATTTCTTATAAGGCTCCTGGACAGACTGAGGTTTAAAGGTTTGAAGCTTAGCCATTGTTTTTCATTATTCTGTTCATTTTTCCTGTTTTAATTTGTGTAGGAGGATGGGTATTCAGAGCATTATCACAGTGATAGAAGAGAACCATCCTGTTTTGCATACACAGGTTTTTGTCTGTCCTTCCCCTATCAAGCACAGGCATTCGTGTCCACAGCCACCCATAAACACATCCTTCTTAACAGTAAGAGCAGGTAGACTTGTCCATTTGCTGATGACCCTACCCCGCCTCCCACCAGCATATCCAGAGAATGTTCTGGTAGTACATCAGTTGAAGATCTTTCAAGAAAGTCCATTCTAGCCTTTGGTCCCCCCCCCCCCTTCAACCCATCAGCACCTAAGCTGTCTTGGGTCACTGGCATTATGGCTAATTGCCTTGCACATATGCCAACAGGACTGTCTTCATGGAGAGTATTAAGGGACCACTACTAATCATAATCATATTTGTCACTAGCAATGTTCAACATTTACATCCCTTTTGCAGTAGTCTAACAAGTCAGCTTTCACCTTCCACATGTCCTAACTGTTGTGGTACTAGAGTTGAGATGCACAAAAGCATCAATTAGGGTGCCAAAAAATTCAGAGCTGTCTTGCTATGAAGTGCTTTCTGGAACTGACAGCCAGCCAGCTAGCTAGCTATCCTTCAAGACTAGGGAGAGAAGTATCCTACTGGAGAAAACCTTCCACTAAACATTTTCCTTAGGGAAATGAACATGCATTTTCTTTTATAAAAAATATAATTTATTCTGGAAAATACATTTTATGGACTGTCATTCTTGTGAAGAGATTTTTACTGGGAGAATGCTTGCGTGAGCATTCTGTGTGATTTTTTTCCCCTTCATGTTTATGTAGAACATTATTATGTGGGGCGGGATTTTGTTTTTGTGAGCTTTTGGGGACTTTCATTCAATTTTTTCCTCTCAAATTTGCTTCTTCTGTCAGGAGTTTTACTAACTCAACCAGGCTCCTCTACTCGGCTTCAGGCAGTCTTTCTCAGTTAAGCCACAGAGCAAGTATCCTTCTGGAGAAAACCTTCCACTAAACATTTTCCTTAGGGAAATGAACATGTATTTTATTTTATAAAAAATATAATTTATTCTGGAAAATAAATTTTATGGACTGTCATTCTTGTGAAGAGATTTTTACTGGGAGAATGCTTGCGTGAGCATTCTGTGTGATTTTTCCCTTCATGTTTATGTAGAACATTATTATGTGGGGCAGGATTTTGTTTGTGTGAGCTTTTGGGGACTTTCATTCAATTTTTTCCTCTCAAATTTGCTTCTTCTGTCAGGAGTTTTACTAACTCAACCAGGCTGCTCTACCCACCTTCAGGCAGTCTTTCTCAGTTAAGCCACAGGGCAAATTTCAGTCTCTTTTGTCCTTACTTTTCCCATCTACAAGAAGAAAAAGAAAGTTTTCTAGGAGACTTTGGATGTCAGGCCAGCTCCTTCAGCCACCAATGGGTGACCGTTGCATTCAATTCTGGTTCCTAGGACTGCTCATTGTTGGCATTGTTCTGTCTGTCTGGTGTAGCTCCTTGGGAAGCCACTAAGGAAATATTCTCTGTGACTGTAGGGTTGTTTTCACCGAGCAAGGGAGAACCACTCTTTTTTGGTCTTGAAGTGGGTGAATATTTACTTAATAATTGAGCTAAGGTGTTTGTTTTCCCAGGCTAGTGTCCCTGACATAGGTTAGTCTTTTTCTGTGGGGTTTCCCAGGAAAAGAAAGCAGAAAAATCAAGGATGTCTATTCTCCTGTGTGGACGAGGAAGACTTGCTAGAATTTGCTAAGGAATTACTTTTTGCTTTTAATGTTTTTAGTCCTGTTCCTTCACTGTCTTCAAATTAGAAAATTAAAAAAAATATTTTACTCTCATTCTGATGCTGATTCCCAGTCAGAAGAGCAGGGTGTAGTAGGGAGTATTTATTTTCAGTAAATTCTCCTCAAGCTGAAGATTCTAATTCTTATAGGTTCATAGGTTGGTACTAGGCTATCGGCCCTAGGGCTTATACAAGCCTAGCCATAAAAATTCCCTGTCTATTTCTTCCCACAGTATTTACTTCCCTGTACCCCTGTCTAGCAGGGCTACTGACATGATCCCCGGGGTGAATTTCCTATCTCCCATCCAATCATCAAGGTTCCTTTTGAAGAGGGCCAAAGAGGCGCTCTGCTTGATATGTATAGGCAGTTTATTCCAGAGTCTGGTGAGTCTTTGGATCAGGAACCTATCCCTCCAGCATGTTTTGTTCATTGTGATGACAACGTTTAGATCCCTGGAGTGTGCGTCTCTGAGGGACTGGGATTTCTTTAAATGTAGCGTGTCCCACAGCTCTGGGTTTGACATGGCCTTGTATGTTAAGAAGAGATCGCCTCTGAGTAGACGATATGCGACAGAGTATAGGTGGAGTTTTTTTAGACTGTCAGCATAGGGCATCTGCTTTAGGCCTGTGAGTCTTTTAGTGAGGTATTTCTGTGGCCTTTCCAGTTGTTGCCTAGTAAAGAGTGCCTTCAGATTGCTCTCCAGAAGAGTTGTCACTTTCTTTGACTATAGCTAAAGTGAAAGGTTTATATTGGTGGGAAAAGAATGAAGTTCCTGTCTCCCAGCAAGCATGTTATGACTGATACAACTGGATTTCTCTTAGGTTGTAACTGCCCCTCCTGTTTTGTTAGCTATAGAGGATGTTTTTGACAGCTTGTGGAAAGCCTGACAGCCAGCCTCCATCTCTCAAAAAGTCCAGTATGTTATGTAAAGTTCCTCAGAGACACACAAACCTGTTTTTCTAATCCCAAATCATTCTGCTACTTTTAACTTTCAGAGTTCTGAATTGCCATAGCGTCATTTTAAAACGTTTATTGGCTTATTTTGAGAATGTAAGGAATTTAACTGTTAATCTTCCTTCTTCAGAGGTTAAAACTTCATTAAATTATTTATTTGTGTCTTTTCTCAGGTAACCAAAAACTCTAAAGTACTCTTACGATTCTGCTTATGCTGTATCCAGATCTGCTGCTACTGGTTAAGTTATGTGAAGATTTGTTTGGTTATGTTCTCGTAACGTACCAAAAGATGTTAAAGCTGAGATTTTAAAATTTTCCCTTGACAATGCTTTTCTGTTTGGCCGTTCTGTGGCTGACTTCTTAGAAAGATTTGATGAAAGAGGCAAGGGGTTGCACAAATTCTTCAACCTTGTGTTTCTAAGTTCACAAAAAACAAATTTCCTTCCTATTAAGGAACCTTTTCTTTTTTAAGAAGCAGAATGATCAGTCTCAGCAGAATTTTAAAAAGCAATGGCAAGGAGACTGAAAGGAGGGGAAAGCCTTCCAAAACCAAAAAAAGTCCAAAAGTCAGAATGACTACTCACCTCTACAAGCACCCTACACACACACACACACACACACACACACACACACTTCATCTTAGCCAGTAGCATGAGATTATCTCGGATGAATTCATACTGAGGATCATCCAACTAGGTAATAGATTGCCATGGGGATCCCTTCCCCCATTTCAGGGGATTCCTTTTCATCCTGTAACCCAAGCAATCGTATTTCTGCCAATTTTGGAGCAAGTGTTGTCTCGCGGAACTTTTGCTCCTAGATCAAATAAGCCATGTTTCTAGTCAAGGATCTTTCTGGTGCTAATGAAAGTGAGAACTTGACCAGTCCTAGACCTCTCCTTTCTTAATGTATTTGTCAAGGTCCCAAAGTTATAAATGTTATCCTTCCAAACCTTGTTACCTCCCATACTTTCTCACAGCTTTATGATAGCGTTGGAGTTAAAAGATGCTTATCGTCACATACCACTTTGCACTGAATTAAGATTTTTTTTCATTTTTTTTCTGTCTGGCTTATATTATCAGTTTTTTATGTTACCCATTGGTTTATCTACTGCACCAGTGGTGTTTACAAAATGTCTGACTCTAGTAATTACTTACTGCAGACTTCATGCATTCATATCTTTCCATATTTACCATTTTGTTTTATATTTGTGGACTCTCTGCAGACTTTTTTTCCAGTTGTCATGATTCCCTGACATAGGTCAGTAAACAACTTCTGAGTCTGGAGTTTCAAGTGAACTTACAGAAATCATCTTTCAACACTTCCCACAGAATAATTTTTCTGAGATGTCTTCTGGATGCATCCCTAGGATGAGATTTTCTTCCTTTGGACAAAGAACACTATAAAGAAATCTTCCTGAGCTTTTCCATCTAACCTCTGCCAGTGAATTTCTTAGGATTCTGGATTTCATAACGTCTGTAACTGTCATGACTCCCTGGTCAGACTTCACATGAGAAAAATTCAGTGGTACTTCAGGTCAGTCTGATCTCAGCATCAACACCCTTTATCTTTTCAGATTGCATTCAAGGGGTTTGTGAAAAGGGAGGTATTGTGAGTGGACCAGTTCTCTCTCAACCCACATCCTCTCTTCTCCCTTTTAAGTCTATCATAACAGATGCCTCAGACATTTTGCTGAAGGGGCTGTATCCAAAAGGGTGAATGTGCAAGGTCTGCGGAAGAAAGATGCTAGCAGTAATCACTACTTTAAAAGCTTTAAGTCATCCTTGGTGATAACAGGCAAAATACAGTGATGTGGTATTTAAACAAACAAGGGGGTATCAAATCCTACCCTTTTTGTACACTTGCCATGATCACCTAGGAGGTGGCAACTCTGCTTAGTTTGGATCTTCAGGCCTTGTACTTTCCTTCAGAGCAAAACATTGTAGCAGACAAGATGAGCAAGACTAAGACAGACACTCACAAATGGAAACTACACCAGAAATTGATCATCTGCGGGGAAAAACCTCAAATAGAGTTATTTGTTTTTTTTAAAACGGACCATTAAGAGACATTCTTCTCCAGGATTCATTGAAAACGGGCCTTGAATACCAATGTTGTCTCATTCCCATGGACTGGAATGTTCATGCATGCTTTTCCACCCTTTCCACTGATGTCAAGGGTTCTTCTAAAAATCCCTAAGAACTCTTGAAAGATAGTTATGGTGACTCCCTTTTGGCTCAGGCAATAGTGGTTCTTCCTTCTTTTGAAAATGGCCAAGGGCAGCTACCACAAGCTTCCCTACATACTGATTTACTCACACATGACAGAGGTTGTTAGACCCCAGTCTGACAATACTTCACTTGACAGCCTGGATGATAGAGTTTTGATATCCTTTAGACACTTTTTTTCTTGAGGATTTGCATCCGGTATTAAATGACACTAAAAAATATGCTGCTTGAAAATCATTTTTGTGCAAGTAGAAACGATTTTTTTAGCTGGTGGTGCACAAAGAATTTTGACCGTTTCAAGGCCTGTTTGCCTTTGGTTCTAGAATATTTTTGTGAGTTGTTATCCAAGATTCATATTTTGGCCATTTCTGCTTGTCTTTCATTAGATCCCTGCTTTCTTCCTGTCCTCATGGCAAACAGTTTTTGAAAGGCGTCTTAACATATCCGTCCACTTAGAAAACAGGTGGTTCCTTCTTGGAATTCTAAATTTGTGCTTGAAAAAGTAACACACTTTCCATCTGAACCAGCTCATGATCAGGCTGATTTGAGGTTCTTGACTTGGAGAACCATGTTACTCATCTAGCAGATATTAGGCAATGCTTATCTGAGTTACAAGTTCTAATAGTGAGTCAACCCTACCTCATTTTCCACAAGGACAGGGTTTCTTTGAAAATAAATCCTTTTTTTTTATCCCTAAAGTGGTTTGAGTTTTCATTGAATAAATCTATTATTCTCCCTATATTCTTTCCAGAAAAATAAATCAATTAAATAAATAAGGGAGAAAGAATCTTGCATGCTTTGGATGTTCACACACAGTTTTGATACTGCTTGGATAGAGCAAAATCTTTCAGTAAGGCCAATTGGCTATTTGTCTTCTATGAAGGTAAGAAAAAGGGCTTTCGGTATTAAAGCAGACAATTTCTAGATGGTTGCCACATGCTGTTTATTCTGTTCTGACCTTAACCCAATTCCAGACAGGTTTAGGGCCCATTCTTCCTGGGTTTTACTTTTTTCTGTGGCTTTTTGAAAAGTGGTGGACTTTAGAAGTATTCTAGTGGCAGCAACTTGGTCCTCCGTACATATTTTCCTGGAGCATTACAAAATGTATTCTTTTTCCTGGTCCAGAACAAGCTTTTCTAGAAACATTCTCTGGTGTCTCCTGGATTTTTAAATTCCTTACCCCTCCTTAGATAATCCTAAGCAATGGTAATCCACCCAGATAGCTTAGGCTACTGCAAGAGTGATCTAAATGCTGAACATAGCACAGTTGTTCAAGTGAATTTTTCATAGCAGTTGATGTACTAATAGATCATTGTTGCAGCAGTAATACTCTCCCTCCACTCCCTTGTTCTATTTTGTGTTTTGCTAGAGGGCGGATGTGGCAATACTTCCTTGTATATAATTTTACATTTATGTTTTAGTTTCCTTGCAGGGCTCTAGCCTATCTTCTTGAGGCAAGAAAGCTCTGAAGTTTTTTGATGCCCTACCTGCTTGTTTTATGCAAATCTCCTCAAACCCCTCAGCAGTTAGGGTGTGTGGAAGGTACTCTGAAGCTTTGAAAGCTGGCCAGTTGGTCATATCCTTGGCAAAATATAACCTAGATAGCTTAGGATACTGCAGCAGTGATCTACTAGAACATCTGCCATTGTGGTTGCTTACTTGCACAACTGTTGAGTATGGGTTTTGCATTTCAGCTTACAGCTGCCATTTTCAGCACTGTTTATTACTCGTTCTTGTTAACTAGCATTATTATCAAGGCAGATGAGAGATTGTTTATTTTTAGCAGTAGTTTTTCATTGCATGGCCTTAGCAGATGATACTGAGACTCTTTCTTTTCTTAGGTGCTGATGGCAAACCAGGACCATCATGCAGTCATAGATAGTGAATTGTGAGGAACCAAGATCTAAAACTAATAGGGCTGTTGGAAAAGAATAATGTCTCATTTGATAGATGGCCATTAGGGTTAAATTTGTTCTAATTCTTATTGGCTTAAAAATTTACATTATCAAAAATTATTTGTTATCGTTATAACCAAATTATATTCAATGATTATCTTTGACTTTTACATAATTTATTTTATGTAGACATATTTAAGAGAGGGCAGTGATGTTGCAAGGAAGTGAGCGTGGGACTTTTTAATATTTGCAATGAGACAGGCATGAAGCCAAGTTCCAAATTTAAAAGACGGCATTATACAATGCACCCCTGTGTGGTCAGTTTGTTTCTTCCATTGAAAGAATCAGTTGTTATCTGTTGTTCTAGTTTTCCACAGATGCATTTATTCATTTCATAAGAAAATGTTTTGTGTTTGCCCTGAAAAGGATAATTTTCAACCGCAACCCAAGGAGAATCACAAGTTAAAGTAGTTAGTTGTTTGGTTTAGTAATGAACTGTGGTGACATAAGAATACAGAAAAGACAAAAACACGTTGTGTGTGTTTAACTGTACTTGGCTTGCTGGAGAATGTTAATTTTGCATACATTCAGAATTGGTATGGGGAATGGTAATTTAGAGTAGTTTTAACAGTTCCAAACAGTAATCAGTGCGGTTAAGAAAAAGTAAAATATAGGGAGAGATTTCACAGTCTCCTTTGTAGTGTAAAAACAATATGATTATCTGTATGTGGTCCTAACCTAAACCAAAGAATTTCCAAGCATATTGAAACATGTGAACAATACAGGGAACATCATACAAGAAGTAATTCTGGTTGCACTGTGAGTGTTTAAAGAGAGCAGTCTTAGCAAATATCATACACTGAATACTGATTTCATCAACTTTATGCCCTGGCTTAGAAACAGAGATAATTTCTGCTGTAGAATTGTTGTTGTTGTTGTTGTTGTTGTTGTGTCTTTCGGCTTTTCCCGGTCAGGGGGCGCCACAGTGGAACTCCGGTCCGTTAATGATTGGTAGTTGATTTTTACGTGCCGAGTTACCAGCCCTGACGCACAACCTTCAACGAAGGTGCGCCCATTCATGCACGTCTCCACATAGAAGATGCTGTAGCTGAGAATCGAACAGGACAGCGTCTTGCTGTGAGGCGACAACGCTCCGCAGCACCACCACCGCGGATGTAATTGTAAAATTCCCAAATAGTTAGGAAATTTAAAGTAGAATAATGAAATACTATGCACACTGCAGGGTACCTTTTATGCCATGTTTTGAGTGGAAGAGTTTCAGGTAATGTAATAAACAATAGTAAGGTATTTAGGGCAGCGTACTGACAGTGGAAATGCTTTAATCTAGCATATAGAACATCCATGGTAATATAAAGCTGAAAGTAGACACAGACCATAGTAATCTTCTAAATTCTTTGAGAGTATAAGCAAATTTGTTGGAGGTACATCAAAATGCAAGTAGGAACACTGGTAAAATTGTGGCAAATACCCTATTGCCAGGCCAGATGGAGCAATTTCTGAATGAGAATGCAGGTAAAGTGTGGGATGTTTTGCCTTCTGCATAGATCTTCAAGACTTACATTAGTGATTTAATACAGAAAGCATCAAGTTTTACTGACATATTGCAGTTTTAAGGCAGTGATAGCTGCTGCTTTTAGCAGTAATGAAGAAAGTAAATTTAAATATGAGAATGAAAGCATTTTGTGCTAAGAGCATCATGGGCTTCAGGTAGAGAATATGCAATATACTAAGTAGTCACCGGTCATCAGGCAACTAAATGCTGATTGGAACATTTTCCATGTGTGTGGTTAAAAATAGGATGAAACCATATCTCAGGTTGTTAAGTCGGATACCATTTCTGTGGGGATATGTTGGGGGAGTCGTATTGCAGCTTGATGCAGCTGATTTCAGTTTGGTTTAAGCATCTGTAAGCATTACCGTTGGTTTTCATATGTTGATGTTTAGATGTTTGTGCTACTGATGAGAAAAGTAGAAAGCACTGAGATTTAGTAGCTACAAACGGATTGAAACATGACACAACAAGGAAACTCATATAAAGTCTGGGGTGTAGAACTGATGAGCTTAAGAATATGTTAAAGAGAAATGGGTGAAAGAGTAAAGGCTGCAGGAGCCCTTTACTTGGTGGGGAGGGGGTCACAGACCCAGCTGACACCATGCATGATTTGGCAAGCAGGTAACTTTAAAACCAAAACATTTTATACAGAATGTAAGCAGATTTAGCCTGCTGGGTAAATCGGCCAAGAAGTTACATTATACAAAATAAAAGGCTTTAAATGGGGATGCAAACAGTACTCCATGTAAATTGTCCAGATTCATATTATGCTAAGTAGAGTTTGTGAGACAGTACCACAGTCATAGTGCTGTGTCCAGCTGCTAAGGCACCCTACTCATAGCTGGCCTGAGGCATAGGCCAACTAGGTGGCTGCCTATGCCGCTGCTCTAGCAGGGGGGCTTTTCCAGCAATTTGGATGGTGTTAATTTGTCTGCTTTTTGTAGATGTGATTGCTGTTGCGTAATAGTTGAAGGTGGCCCACACAGTTAATATTACTTTCTTTGTACTCTTAAGTATTTCCAGGGAAGTATTTTTTCTAACATTGTAACAACTTATATATGTTCTAAGTCTTTTCTGCTTCACCTTGAGAATATATGGTTGGCCAGTTCATAGTGGCAAGCTTAGTAAGTAGACTGTATTGACAATTATTAATGAAAGCTCTTTAGTTTGATTAGAATCCTTGCAGTGTGAGGTTTTTAGTTGATGGAGGGTTATAGTGCAGTGATTGTCAAGGTGATGGGGTTGGACACACAGTATAGGTAGTTTTGTGGAGCTGAGGACTGGGGGGGGTCCAGTTAAGTAGCTTATAGTTAACTGAAATGAGATTTGACCTTTATTCTGCTCTATCCTTTTGTCCCCTCTTGAGGTGCATTTTTCTATTGTTGAAAAAAAGGTTAAATTGAGGACAGACATTTTTATCATTGGTGACTTGATCACATGAAATGTATATGTAATATCCTTTTTGAAATCTAACCTTTTGGTACAGTTGTAACAGTTGTGCTTAACACTACAGGGAAAGAAGAATTGCATGCATATGCCTTGGCAAAACTTAGGTGTGCTGTTATTTGTGATGTATTCCATTTTAACTTGTCATCCTATTAAAGGATGTAATGGGACAATGAAGGTGATGCACATACCCTCTAGTGTGGTTGGCGGAATGACAAACTTCTGCAAACACGACAAACTTGCAAAAAACAGGAAAACTCCTCCGGTACAAACCAACAACTGATGCCAAAGTTTAAAGTTTATTCCTTGGCATCAGTTGTTGGTTTGTACCGGAGGAGTTTTCCTGTGGTTGGCGGAATGGGCTAATAACCCTGCATTTTTGTTTATTGGGTGTTGAAACTAGTTATTAATAGTCTTGCATAAAAAGAGAGTTCTGCAAGAGGGATTTTATTGCACTACTTGTACCACAGTCATCTTTAATGCATTTTACATCTGTCTTTCGATATTGTTTAGCAAGTATTTTCTAAAATTGCAAGTTGGCTACTGTAATGTTAAGAAAGACTTCACTGTGACTCATCAAGTATCAGTTCATCAAAGCCGCAAGTTATCATGTCATGCATTTTAAATATTTAATTTTCTAAAAAAAAAAATAATAATAAAAACTTGTGCATATGTGTGACGAGGCCTCAGGAGTGGCTGTAAAACAAAGCTGCTTTTGTAATTCATTAGGTCCATAGGGTGAAACCCTCTTACCAAATAAATAAATAATTTATTTTCTTTCTTTACAATTGCAGCTTGCTGGGAATGAGAATAAACAATGTTTACGATGTGGATAATAAAACATACCTGATTCGTTTTCAAAAGTAAGTATTTGCTATTTTTTAATCAGTCGTAGTGTCTTCAAGGTCTCCTTTTTGTGTTCTTCTAGTATTTAATACATTGTATACAGAGAGAGAGAGACCGAGAGTCATTAAGTGACAAAGATTAGTGCTTCTTACTGCAGCTTTTGAAAGTCTTCATTAGGGCATTTTTGGTTTGCATAGATGAATGTTGTACTACCGTGCTGTAAGGAATTTTTTTTAGCCTCTTTAACATCATCATTTTGCATTGTGGCATACCTGTCAAACTTATTTTGCTGAAATTCTAAGCAAAGTCAAAAATAGTGGGGGGAAATCGCAAATCAGGAATTTTAAGAACTAGTCTAACTCGCTAATTATGAAACCCTAATGCTTGTCTTTGCTTACTGGCTAATCTGCAATGGTTTACCAAAAGATCAAAAATTGTTTGAGGGACAAGGCAAAATCAGGAATGTTCTACAAAATCAGGGATATTTGAGAGGTATGCATTGTGAGATAAAGCTAATTTGATTGAGTTCCTTTGCATGATGTATATAGCCACTACAAAGGCTTTAGGAATGTGCCTGTCGTATTGGGGGTAATTCTTTTCCTTGTTTTACCTTGGTATGTTTCAATATGTTATACCCATTTAGAAACTAATTCTGGGGCTAGAATTTGTACCTGACTGTTAGTTAAATGCTGATGGTGTGCAGGCAGAAAAAAAGACAGATGGACATGTAAGTAATGAAGTGAGGGACACTTGTTGAGCTGTCACAAATCTAATACACAGTCACATCCATTTTAGTTTCCTGTATCCAAGTTGATGAATTATTTGTCTGCCGAAAAACTAAACTGAGTAATTATTACTCCCAAAAGTAAATATTCTAACATTTGAGTTGTAGCAACTTGGGAAGTATTTCATATTTAGTTTCTGGGTTGTAGCACCTTAGTGAAGGTTAAGTTTAGTTTGGTGCAGGAGCTGTAGAACACTTTGTCATTTTTGTCAACTTTTTTTTTTTTTAAACCATGATTTAGACAAATGTGTGTTACTCATCAGTAGGTCATTGTGCATGCATTTTTGTTATAGACAAGAAAAAAAAAATAAACTGCTGACTTAGTCTAAAAAGAAAATGCACTTAACTCTATTAATGGGGCTAACTACTCTGGCTACTGTTCCTTCAAAGTTTATATTCTATGACAGATTTGAGGCATATTTCAATACGGAAATGACCATATGACTTAAGATGTGGATGTCTTTTCCAGTGATTGCCGACAAGAGTGTAACTGTAATGCAGTTTGAATGTCTGCTTAATTGCTTTTCAGTATTTGCATTCTAGGATCATGGATGATGCCTTCTGTAGTGTCATTTAGTGTGTGAAAATTGCATTAAAGAACCCCAATGTGTTTGTTATATCCCAGCTATATGCAGGAGAATACAAGTAACTAACTGAACTGGGAGTATAAAAGATGTAAGAATAAAGAAAGGCATTTAGAAGTATTTTAACAGAATTGTTTCATAGTTTTGAACTAAACGTTATAGAAAGTTACTTTTACATAGTTAACTGTTATCTTGTTCCGAGCATTGCAGTTCAGTTTGAGATTTTGTAAATTTCCTGCAGTAGTTTCATTTCTTAATGATTTTGATTTACTCATTTTTTAGCCACATTGTTTCCATTGAATCAGAAGGCAAATAATTTGACTAAGTTGCTACAGAATGAAATAAGCATCTAGAGACAGTGAGAACATTTTTAGAGTGGCATGCAGTAGATGGAGCTTTGGCAGAAGGGGGAGAAGTCTACATTTTTCCACCTGTGAAACTGAGACCTGTATCTCAGCTGTATCTGAATCATTATATCCACAGCTGTTGCAGTGTTTGTTAGGAGATGCCTAGTCGTCCCCTGTACCTTACCTTTATTGTATAGTTATTGAACATTATACAACAACCCCCCCCCCCATTAATAATCTAAAACGTCCACGCTGATTGGTCAGCATGCCCGTTGTAAATCAGAGTTATAGTAATGGAAAAAGGTCCGGTTGCCCGGACTTTTTCCATTAGTATAACTCTTTTTTTAAAGCAAAGGAGAATGCAAGATCTCAGTTGCTTTTTACACACTGTCTCGCTATGTTAGTTTAACATAGCGAGACAGTTTTAAAAAAAGCAATGGAGATTCTCCGTTGCTTTTTTTAAAGCTGTCTCGCTATGTTAAACCCCTTTAACATTGCGAGACACTTTGTAAAAAGCAACGGAGATCTTGCTTTCTCTGCTGCTTTTTTCAAAACTGTCTCGCTATGTTAAATGGGTTTAACATAGCGAGACAGCTTTAAAAAAGCAACAGAAATTCTCCACTGCTTTTTTAAAGCTGTCTCACTATGTTAAACTCCTTTAACATAGCGAGACAGTTTCTAAAAACCAACGGAGATCTTGCTTTCTCCGTTGCTTTTGCCCACAGCACTGATGTACTGCGTAAGCATGCGCAGTACATCAGAACTGCCACAGAATACCAGACCGCTGCGGAAGGGCAGCAAGGAGGCATTATACAATGCCATTATTTAAGAAAAATAATTATTTTTTTTCTTAAATAATGTAATTGTATAATAGCAATAACCCACTTCTGGGTGTGGGTAATGCTGTATTTACCCACGGTTGTCTTTGTTTGTCCACTCGGGCTTCGCCCTCGTGACCAAACCACACCAACCATGGGTAAATCCAGCATTACCCACACCCAGGCGTGGATTATTGCTATATTCTCTTGGTATCTCATTTACTTTTTAGGGATTATAATAGTGACATCACATTCTTCACAGCATGCTTTTCGTTGTCTATGATAATCTCCACCCAGTACTGAACTTGCATTATGTGCGTGGAATGCTTTTTGTCATAGTTACCATGTTGTCTAAGTCATGTTCAGCAAAGTCAGTGTTATTTTTCCCTTTCTTAAAGGATGTCATTCAGACTTCCAGTGTGGCTGCTGATTTATGAGAAGGGCTTCACTTTGATTTACCAAGTAACAACTCCTTGAGGCCACAGATTATCACACCATTGTGTTCTAAGTGCTCCATTTTCTTAAAGAATATATTCTTCTGGCCTGGGTGTTGTGGGGCTCACTCCTTCTACATCCCTTAACACATATAAACAAACTCTGTGTAGCACAACATTAGGGAATGAGGAAAAATGCACCTAAAAAAAATAATCACTGCGATGAGTTGCAGCTCAGTGAGTTTTTGCAGAGTAGGTTGTAGGGTTCCCATGAAGGGAGAAGAAGAACAGCTAAAGCTGATGAAAGATGAGATTTAGATGGTAGAAAATGTCAGACTTTGAATACTGTTAAAAAAATTACCATTTGAAAGGTACAGCAATGAGGAAGAACTCTGTTTAGTATATTTGAGGGTGACGATTGCTCCCCATACCTCTCATTGAAACTAATATTGCAAAGTCTCAAATTTAATAAAATACAGAAGATTAATGGAACAGATACTACAAGATCTTTTTTTATTGAAAACTGGTTAAAATCATCAAACCCATAAGACTGAGTACATTTAGGAATCGTCAGACACATCTTCATAAAATACTTAATTGTCCAGTGTTGTCAAGTCGTATCCCTCTCCCAATAGCAACCCAATGAACAACTGATGCTCAGAGTTTACTAGGCAAGTAGGGAACAGAAGTAGACTGACAGGCCTTTTTTTTTTCGTATTGTGCTTCCTACACACACACACACACACACACACACACACACACACACACACACACACACACACCTGTAGACAATTTAGAGTTGCCAGTGCACCTACCATATGTCTTTAGTGTGTGAGAAGAAACTAAAGCACCTGGAGGGCATGCAGACTCTGAACAGAAGTTATACCAACCAAGGACCAAACCCAAGAACCTCTTGCTATTAGGTGACAGTGCTACTCATTGCACCACTTTTGCTGCTCATTAAATAGTCACCAATGTGGAATTCCTGAACAAGGGTGTCTTGAGAAGTAGAACAACTTTGCTAGGTTATAGTAACAGATTTTTTTTTCTTCTCCTCCAAGATCCAGCTTCATTGAGGTACTCCAAGAATCCGTATTTATCACTGTCTGTTTTTTCTCTGCCACTTAACCATCAATCTCAATCAATCTCATTCATTCTCAGTCAGTGCTGTATGCATATGACATTTTATTAAGTGGATATCAGTATTTTTCTTAAGAGAAGTCCTAGCCCATGTTAACTACTGGTTATAATACAGATTATTACTTCATGGCATTGGTCTCAAACTAAGCAATGTTTCCTCCAGACTGCAAGTTTGAGCTTCGTATGGTGAACCATTTATGAAAATGAACACCTTTAGGTTCTTAGGTGGTAGTTGGATCAAATTCCCTTCAAGACTACTTCCAAATAAAATTAATAAGCAGAAAACTGTCACTATTAACCAAACCCACCTTAGTGAAATGGATCTTACTAGCCTTGATGTGTGTGATCTGCTTCTTCTCAACAAGTTCTACCAGATTTCATGTACATTAGAATGTTAAAGTCACTCTCTTTTCATCTTAATGTGAAAAGCCATTGCACAGCTATGTATAGTTTAGGTGGCCATCCATACTAGTGAAAGCAAACTTACTGTGTGTGTACTTCAGTTTTCAGATTGCTGTTCCTTCATATCTTCCCTCCCCTGCAGTGTGTTCAAAATATTTTTCCGCCTCCTTTTTATGTAATTTTACTATCGGAACATGCACTTGTTTAGCTCCTCATCTAAGTTTTATTTTTTCCTGTTAATAGAACTTTTGCTGTGGAGTAAGTTAATCTTTTGTATTGTGGTCCGTAAAAAATGTTGCAGTTTTTTCTTTCTGCCAAGTTTATCTTTTGGTAATCGGATTAGCTTTAATGGGACAAAGCCCTTTTACAGTGGGCCTCGGAGAAAAGCTACAAGTGTAGTAATATAATCACATGAGCAAGAAAACAAAACATATAAAAGCTTTAGGAATAATGAAACTCAAACCCTGCTCTCTCTCTACTGATAAATTACCTCCCACCTTCCTCAAACTTGCAGCTGACTCTATTGCCTACCCTGTAACTATATTAATTAATAGATCCATGCTAGAATCTACTGTTCCTACTGTTTGGAAATATTTCTACACAACCCCTCTCCATAAGGGAGGCAACTCTACTGATCCTACCAACTATCGACCTATTGCCATTCTATCTCTCCTAAGATTCTAGAAAAATGTATCCATAATCAGCTTCTAAACCACCTTCTCAATCGCAACTTACTCACCCCTGCTCAACATGGTTTCCGCCCCTATCATAGCACTACTACTGCTCTACTCTCCATCACCCACACCATTGCAGAATCCCTGGAGAATAATAAACCTACTTCCTGTCTCTTTCTAGACCTCTCCAAAGCTTGTGATACTGTATCCCATCCTTTACTTCTGTCTAAACTTGCAAACTTTCACCTATCCTCCTCCACCCTCAGCTGGTTCACTAGCTATCTATCTGGACGCCAACAATCTGTCAAATGGCTCTCCTCATATTCTCCTTTCCTGCCTATCTCTACTGGGGTTCCACAAGGTTCCATCTTAGGCCCCCTTTTATTCAATATCTTCACTAATGACCTCTTCACCTATTGCAATAATTCATCTCTCATTCAATACGCTGATGACTGCACTATTATTTCTATAGCCGACAACATCTCTAACCTACACACACTAACCCAAAAAGCTCTACTCTCCACGGAACAATGGCTTTCAAAAAACGTACTAATCCTAAATCCCAAAAAAAACAAACTCTTGCGCTTCCTCCCCCATTCTCTTGCTCAACATAGATCTTCCTTTGTCATTAAATCTTGTAATAATACAGCCATCCATCCTAACACCCACACTAAACTCTTAGGGGTTATCATTGACTAGTTAATCAGCTTATACAGCAATGCATAAAGAAACCCATCAAAAACTTGGTCTCCAATATCGGAACAGAAAATACCTTACTCCTGAGTCTAGACTCACCCTTGGACAAACACTTCTCCTCCCCTCTCTCCTCTATGCTGCCCCAGTTCTCACAAATATTCAAACTACAACCCTGAACAAACTTCAACAAACCTACCACAAAATAGCCAGATTCATTACTAACAGCCCAAACAACAAACACCACTGTATTGCCTTAAAGTCTCTACAATGGCTGGAACTCCCACAATTACTTCATCTCTACCAATTTCACATGCTGCACTCTGTGCTGTTTAAACCCTCCTGCTGTACTTCCCTAGCTCTCCTTGTTTCCATCTATACCCCTTCTCGATCTCTCCGCACCTCAAGTCAGCAATTGCTTGATGTCTACCACCCTAACAAGTCTGTTGGTAAGCAACTCTACAAGCATTCTGTGGCCCAAGCTTGGAATAAACTTCCCCTTGATATATGCTCTATCTCTCGTACTCCACTATTTAAAAAAGAACTGAAGACACGTTTACTCAATTCCAGAACCTGTCCCTGCTATGACCCTACTTAGCTCTCCCCTCCTCCCACACTCATATCTCTCTTATTACATCCTGCTATCACTCTTGACTTTCCCCATCTGTTCAGCAACTAAGAATTTAAATTTTTCAAAGAAACAAAAAATGTGGTTGTTTATTTCTACACAGGTAGATGTTTATTTCTATTGTTTGCTATTATTGTTTGTAATACTTATTTTTTCTTGTTCTGTGATCATATATTGTATTTGCTGGAGCTTTTCTCCTCGGGTCTCCACTGAAAATGGGACAATAACCCAGTTGGACTAACCCGGTTAACAAATGTCAATAAATAAATAAATAAAATAAATCTGCTCATGTGCCATCTTCTGCTTGACTCCTGACTGAATGCTTGCTTCCCTGTTCGGCTGTACATGCAGTCCCTCAACATGTTTTGAATGGAAATACACATGAATAACTTGAACAGATGAGTGAAAAGATGTAAATATGCTGACAGAAACAGCTGTAACTTTCTGTGCTTTCAATAACTGCTGAATAAGCAAATAAGGAGCGTTGTATAGGCTGTGTCATATAAATATGTAATGCATGATGAGAGACTACCAAAGCAGATTAGCAGAACTCCCCTCATTTATTTTAGTGTTCGCTTAAGTGAGTACCTATGTGGCCTTTTCACTTGATTGTGACTGACTTTAATAACTGGCTTAGTTTCTGGTTCTATTCTGGGGGGGTGCAGTATTTGTCAGTGTGAAAGAGATGGTCAACAGGCCACGTTGCCTTCCCAGGGGTGGTCTGCAACTCTCCCCTTTAGGCTTTGGAATATATGCTAAAACATTGTGTTCCCCCATAGTGCCTTTTTTAGGCAATGCCAAACTGAAAGTAATTCCAACATAGCAAATCAAACCAAGAAAAGCTAAAGGTATTACTGCTCAATGCTAGAATTGTAAACAAAAAACTCCACCCCCTAGAAGCTGTCTTCACCCAAGAGAATGCTGCCATCTGTGTGGTCACTGATACAGGTTTATAGCATAAAGAGCACACCAACAGTGCAAGGTTATAATGCCGTCCACACATTTAGACCAGCTACTACACAGACTGAGACTAAAGGTGGAGGTGTCTCGATTTACATCAAAATTAAATATACCTCAAAGCTGGTCAAACAGGACAATGCTGCTGCATGTTCAAATCACCATAGGCAAAACCCAATACCACTACATTGCAAGCTATAGGTCCCCCTCTATGACCCAGGAAACCATACCATGTATTTAAACGTATTAGAAACGCTAACCATCCAACCCAATACCATATTCATGAGTGACTTTAATTACCCCACTATTAACTGGGAATCCTATATGATGCTAAATGTGGCACAGAGATTCCTGGATTTTATAAACACAAACTCCCTGAACCAGATTGTTAATACACCAACCAGGCATGCAATCATACTGGATCTGGTCCTAATATGAGAGAGTATTGTATACCCCCTACTTTAATGTCTTTCCTGGTAAGGTCAGACCACAGAATGGTCTCCGTTGAAGTAAAATTAAAACCTGGACCCCCAGCTAAATCTGCAATATTCAGGAACTACTCTAAGGCTAACTTCCTGGTATTAAATGATAACCTGGCAAAATTTCAAGCCCCCATAAACCCTGAGAACACTGTTGCCTACACAGAAAGAACTGTTCACAGAAACCCTGGTCATGCATGTTAATAGCTGCATAGCGGCATCTGTACCCACCAGGAAGAAGTACAGAACTAACTTAAAAAAACAAGCCGCCCTGGTAGAATCGCAAAATCAATAGACTGTATAATAGAAGGAAGAAATTTATGGCAAAAATTAGGAGGTGCCGGACCCAGCAGGATAAAATCACTCTCATCAAGGTAAACAAACAACTCAGAGGACAAATGATGTTGTCCTTCGGCTTTTCCCGGTTAGGGGTCACCACAGTGGAACTCCGGTCCGCTAATGATTGGTAGTTGATTTTTACGTGCCGAGTTACCAGCCCTGATGCACAACCTTGAACGAAGATACGCCTATTCACGCATGTCTCCATGCAGAAGACGCTGTAGCTGAGAATCGAACCAGACAGCGTCTTACTGTGAGGCGACAACGCTACCGCAGCACCACCACCGCGATAAAGTTTGAGGGGAATTTGTCCTCCCAGGCCAAGGACAACCACAAGACATTATTTAACTATGTCAGCAACCTCAAAGGCAATACACCGTTGTTTGCAGAGCTCATTGTAAATGGAGCCACCTATACTGAGCCAGAAGATATAGCAAACCTACTAGCAGTAAATTCGGCTCCATCTTTACCCCTGTCTCCCCCTCAACCTTCCCAGGGATAATACTGTCAATATAAATCCCCCTGCTATTACTAGAGAACAGGTGCTTAATGCTCTCTCTAAGGCCAAGAACACTGCATCAGTGGGACCAGAGTATATCCCTGGATGACTTCTAAAATAGCACGAAACATGACCTATCAGACCATCTGGAATTGCTATTTAATTTTAGCCTGCAAACAGGTTTCATGCCTCAAGAATGGAGAACAACAACAGTCATACCTCTGCACAAAGGTGTGCCATCTACAAACCCTGGAAACTACAAAACCATAAGTCTCACTAGATCAGTAGTGATATAGTAAATCTCCAGGAACTGGACTCAACCCACTTTGATTTCGTCAAGGGCAGGTCATACCTACTCAGCCTGGTGGACTTCTTTGAGAAGGTCACCAAAGCAATGGATGAGGGCAAAATGGTGCACACTGCCTACTTTGACCTGGCCAAGGCATATGGCACAATACCCAACAGACACAACCCAGGAAGTTAGAAATGGGAAGTCCACCACTACAAAGAGGCCAGTCACAAGTGGAGTCCCTTAGGGATTGGTCCTTGGACCACTCCTTTTTGGCATTTACTTCCCTGAGGTCAAAGCCAATGTCACTGGTCTCTAGCTGACTAAATTTGGAGATGATTGCAAATTAGGAAATGTAAATTAATCTCACACTGACACAAATGTTCTCCAAGAAGGGCTGACACAAACAAACAACTGGTGTTAGAGCCATGGACTAAAACTAAATGCCAAGAAATGCATAAGAGTATCCTTCGGGAAGTCATCCACCCCTGGTAACTATCGTATTGACAACACACCCCTTAGAGTTGACCCAGAAGTTAGGGACACACACACACACACACACACACACACACACACACACACACACACACACACACACACACACACACCCTTTGACTATCACATCACATATCTAAAGTAGGAAGGAAATCATTCTGTGTTGTGTAACTTATAAACAAAGATATGGCATCTTAGTCCAAGGAAGTCATTGTTCCACTGAATTCGGCATTCATCAGACCTATCGTTGAGTACAGTGCCCCTTTGGTATGTGCCTTACCAGGCATATCCAACAATTGGAACTTACACATTAGTTCATCGGTAAACGAATATGGGTGTGTGGCCATTGGCAGTCAACTGTGAGGTGTGTGAAACTGGAGAGATGTGATTTTAACCTCTCCCGGAAGACATCACATGTATGTGTGTGTCTGCATGCAGAAGTAATCTAGGGCAAGTTATCAGTTACTGTTGCAAGGTAGCACCGGAAAGCACTGAGCCGGAATCAAGGTAGATGAGATCCTGGAGAGCCAGTGATTATAATGCATCCATGTAGATGGTCAGTGCAAAGCTTATTTGAGTGTGTGCAGATTTTGAGGCTGTAGCATCTGCTTGTCACATGCAAACTGCTGGCACCAGGTGGGATTATATACCTGTTCATCATAGCAGTATGTAACAAAACAAATGTAATAGATGTTAAGTTGTCAATCTCGCCTTCATTCTTGCTGGATCGACTCGGCACTTGCTAAGCTCGAGAGTCACTTTTTTACCAGCTCGAGGCAGCCCCATATCCCATGATGCAAGGCGATAAATACCCAGATCTCGTTTGCCGCTTCGCTGATGAGGTACTCCTTTTGCCAGCTCATGGTAAGTAAATTGTTTTACTATTGTTAGACACCCCATTCCTAGTTTTTCTCTTACATATTAGTATATCTGTCATTTTTAGCTAGTTGTAGGGTCGCTAGTCCAGTTTTGCTGTTTCCCTACTTGTTTTTATTTAGTTGGGCCTTCATTCCCTTCCCATCCCTTCCTTTCAGGGTGTGTGTGTGCTCTCACTATGTCCAAGGAACAGAGGGTCTCAGGCTTCAAGAAGTGTGACTCGTGCTGTCAGAAGATGTCTCTGACAGACGGTCACACTTCTTGTATCTACTGCCTGGGACCTCTCCACCTGCAGGACTCCTGTGCTATCTGTCACTCTTTCAGCCAGAGAGTCCTGCAGGAAAGGAGAAATAAATTAATCTTGAGAGGACTTCTTAAACCGGAGGGCTCCCAGACCAAGTCTGCTTCGGGCAAGCCCTCTAAGACCTCCAAGGCCCAGGCTTCTTCTTCTAAGCCTCCGGCCTTGGCTCCGACTCCTTTGGAGTCGAGATCGGCTCCAGCTGGAGCCGATCTTATTTTGACTAAATCTTCGGCACCTGCCACATTGGTGTCGGCTCCGATCACCATGTGACTAAGGCTTCGGTATCGGCGCTGACCGGCTCCGATACCATTATTTCCTTGCCTGTATCGGCTCCGGACGGAGCCGATACATCCTTGACTAGACTTGGAGCCGAGAAGTTGTCGGCTCCGTCTGGAACTGAGGGTTCTTCGGCTCCGATGGCTCTGTCAAGGAAGCGGTCCAGGTCTCCCTCTTTGGAGCCGATACTGTCGGCTCCGGCCTCTCCTCTTCTTTTGGAGCGGAGCCGATCATCTAGGTCTTCCAGGCTCTCAGACCATGATTTGGAGAGAGTGATAAGCAGATTGCTAAAATCACAGGCACTAGCCCAAATGCTTCAAAGTCCGTCTCAACAGAGGACTATAAGTCCACACCCTCTTCAAGTTCCTCCTTCGACTCTCCTCCAGAGCTCGGAGCCGGAGTCTATGGGAATAGTTACTGCTATGGCTGCGGGGCAGATACCTCCCCTTTCTGCTCCTTCAGCTTCTACTCTTATCTCCTCCTCGAGACCTTCCTTGGAGGAATCCGGTGGTCGGGCTTCCCTGGTCTGCTCCGAGGGGGTGAGTGGCATCGGACCCTTGTCCGACCCCGCTCTTCCCCTCGGGGCTTCGGCCTTGGTGAGCTCGGCCCCGACATCTGCCTCGGAGCCTTCCCTTTCGGTGGACCCGGGAGTCCCTGTTTCTTCGGAGCGGGGTCTCTCGGGTCTCCCTGGGAGGGGAGCCTTCGAGGTGATGAGGAGTGTGCTGGCCCCTGGGCTCAGTCAGCAGTCTATCCCCTTGGCTTCTCCCTCTACGGTGCCTGTAGATGTCTCTTCTCACTCTCTTGTTCCCGGACCGAGAGATCCACCGCCTCAGGTTTCCCCACTGGGAAGAACCCCCTCTTCCGAGGATTCTCCTGATCCGTCAGGAGATCCTCCGCGTAAGAGGACCTGTAAGAGGAAGCACCTAGACTCCCCCCGAGTCTACTAGTTCAGATACCGACTTAGATGAGTCGGAGGGGTCCCCAAGATCCCCCTCTGAGGATGTCTCATTTTCAGACATCCTAAAACTCCTAAAACAGAGGGGAAACTGGCCCTCCATTAATCCCTCCGAGGATGAGTTTGTATACCTAGAGGCGTTCGGATCTCAACCCTCCACCTCCTGGGTGTCTCCGCCTTTCGACCCCCTCATGGAGGTGATAGCTCGGAAGGCGTGGGCATCTCCTGATTCCGTAGAACCAGTTCCCAGGAGGCCTTCTAAATTTATTACAGCCCCTTTCGAGAAACAATTTCTTACAAAAGGTGTCCCTGTTGATGCCATGGTGGTGGCGGCCGCCACCAAGAAGGAACTTGCAGATCCTTCCGTACCAGTCCATCCTCCTAACAAGGATTCTAGGACCATGGACAGGTATGGTAAGCGGATGTTTTCCTCAGCGACGTTTGCCACGCGTTCGCTGAATTATTTATGTCACTTCACCAGACTTCAAAGGGACATCCTTAAGGAATTAGGTGAAGTAGTACAGGATCCTACAGCTGCAGGGGCTCAGGACAAGATTGCTTCCCAGCTAGGAATCCTTAACTCCATAACCAACTCCTCCATGCGGCTAATTTCGTATGCAGCAGATGGAGCGAGTAGAGCTGCAGGGACAGAAGTGGCTCTTAGACGTCAGTCCTGGATGCGGCTCTGTAATTTTGCAGATCCCTTTAAGGCGTCCTTCACAAACTCTCCCTTCGATGGATCAACATTGTTTGGTCCTCAGGTGAAGGATACGTTGACCAGGTGTGAGCAAGACGGCAAGACTCTTTCTGCCGTAGGAGTCCGTTTTTCCACCCCTTCTAGGCCTTATCCTAAGGGACAGAAGGGCGGAAAGATGTGGTTCCGTAAATCTCAGGGAGTCACGCCGGACACACATGGTCAGTTTACCCCTAGAGGCAGAGGGGGTAATAATAACAGACGTCACCCTAGGGGCAGAGGGGGTCCGCAAAACCAGGGAAGCAGAGAGCCTCTCTCTGACAAGCCCTTCCAGCATCCCTGAGGTGTTGCCCGACTGTCCATCCTTGGAGGCAGTCGGGGGAAGATTATCGCCGTACCCAGAAGCCTGGCTTTCCCTTTCACAAGACAAATGGGTACAGTCGATCATATCCGAGGGTTACAAGATTCCTTTCGAGGAAAGTCCCTTCACTCACAAAAATTCCCTTCCAGATGTTCCACCCAGTCTAAGGGAAATCGCAAAATTAGAAGTATCAAAGCTTCTACACAAAAGGGCCATTCAACCAGTTACAACAGACCATTCAGAGCCCGGAATCTACTCAAGGTTCTTTTTGGTTCCCAAAAAGACGGGAGATTGGAGACCAATATTGGACCTCAGCAGGCTCAACAAGTCTGTGAAAAAGACAAGATTTCGGATGGTCACACTTCAATCAATTTTGCCCTTCCTCGGCAAAGACAACTGGATGTGCTCAATAGACCTTCAGGATGCGTACTATCACATAAAAATCCACAGACGCTCCAGAAGGTTTCTCCACTTTCGGCTGGGGTCCAGTCATTTTCAATTCAGAGCCCTGCCCTTTGGTCTCACTACAGCCCCCAGAGTGTTCACCAAATGTATGGCAGTGGTCACGGCTCACCTGAGACGTCAAGGATTCCAGGTGTTTCCGTGTCTCGACGACTGGCTCCTCTCAGCCACCACCAGGCATCAACTTCTCCAAGCCAGGGATTACACCCTAAATCTCTGCACTCAGGAATTTCAGTCAACTACGAAAAATCCTCCTTATTGCCCTGCCAGTCTATTACTTTTATAGGCGCAAATTTAGACACTGTTCGGATGTCAGCAAACCTCACAAACCAGAGAATTCTAGATATCCAAAACCAAGTGCGGATCATCCTTGCCAGCAAAAAGGTGCAAGCCAGACTGGTCCTAAAAGTATTGGGCCTCATGGCAGCTGCCATTACTCTTCTTCCTTTGGCCCGCTTTTACATGCATCTCCTTCAATGGATGTTGTTCACCCAATGGTCCTACCAACAACTTCCCATGCATCACCAAATTCTGGTGACACAAACTTGCAAAAACCACCTATCCTGGTGGATTTCTTCTCCCCAAGTTAATCAGGGCAGACCCTTTGTTTCCCCGGCCCCGGTAGCCACAGTCACTATGGACGCCTCCCTGATCGGGTGGGGGGGGTCATTATCCGGGCAGGATGGTTCATGGGACGTGGCAACCGTTCGAATACCACCTGCACATAAATGTCCTAGAGATGAGAGCAGTGCTTTTAACGTTGCAAGCCCTCAACGACTTTCTTCCCTTGGGTACAATTGCAGTTCACACGGACAACATGTCCGTAGTGTGGTATATCAACAAGCAGGGCGGAACCAAGTCCTACCCCTTGTGTCGAGAGGCTCTCGGACTTTGGCAATGGGCGATCTCCTCTCATCGGTTTCTGGTAGCAACGCATATCCCTGGGAAAACCAACATTTTAGCGGACAGATTGAGCAGAGCTATACTCATGCCTCATGAGTGGTCTCTCAAACAATCTATAGTGGAGGAGATTTTTCAGAAGTGGGGCCACCCATGTTGCGATCATTTTGCTACTCCCCAAAACAGCAAATGCCCAGCCTTCTTCTCTCTCTTCCCACTTCCGGGCCATCCCCCCAGAGACGCTCTTACCCAAGATTGGCCCCAGGGACTTCTTTATGCCTTTCCTCCCTTTCCATTGATACCACAGATACTCCAGAAAGCTACTGTTTTGAGAGCCAAAATGATTCTCATTGCCCCGTATTGGCCTCGACAAATTTGGTTTCCGTTCCTCCATCGTCACCTTTTGGTGCAGCCGTGGCATCTGGACCCAGTGCCAGATCTTCTGATCCACCAATCGGGTCAGCTGCATCGGTCCATTCCTTTTCTCAACCTCACAGCTTGGTTGCTCCACTTCCTTCCTTAGCCAGGCTTCCTATGATCTCTAACCCTGTTAGGGATATCATAGTGGCTTCTCTTAAATCCTCTACTAGAAGGATTTACACTAGCAAGTGGAAACGTTTCTCCCTTTGGGCGAAATCAAGGAACATAGATCCCTTTACTGCCCCTGTTCATGCAGTTTTGGATTTTCTAGCGGAAATCTTTCACTCGGGTTCTTCATCTTCCACGGTCAAAGTTCAGTTGGCTGCGATCTCGAACTTTCATGTCGGGTTTGCAGATCACAACATTATGTCCCACAAGCTTTGTAGAGCTTTTCTAAAAGGAGTTTTTCTCCTTAAACCTCCTGTCAGGAGTCGTCCTCCTCAATAGGACCTAAATCTAGTGCTGACATCCTTAATTCTTCCTCCCTTCGAGCCAGCTGCTTCATGCTCACTAAAGTTTCTTTCATGGAAGACACTCTTCCTGGTCGCTATTACCTCAGCTAGGAGAGTGTCAGAACTTCATGCCCTCTCTGTTCGTCCCCCATATTTGGTCTTCCACAAGGACAGAGTATCCTTGAGAACTAATCCATCCTTTTTGCCCAAGGTTGCTTCAAAAACAAATTTAAACCAATCGATTGATCTCCCTGTATTTTTTCCCCAATTACTCCAATAGATCGGAACAAAAATTACATTATCTTGATATTCACCGCCAACTCAGATATTATTTGGACAGAACAAAACAATTCAGAAAGTCTGATCAGCTCTTTCTTTCTTATGCTGAAAATAAGAAAGGCCTCCCTGTTTCCAAAGTGACCTTGTCTAGATGGCTTTCTTCCACCATTTCCGAAATCTATCAACTTAGGGGCAAACAGCTGTGCTCAAAACCAAAGGCACATTCCACTAGAGGCTTAGCCACTTCTACAGCCTTTCAGGCTAGGCTTCCCTTAGATACTATTTCTGCAGCAGCCACTCCTCATACCTTTGTTTCTCATTACAAATTGGATTTGGCCTCCAGGGATAGAGCCAGTTTTGGTTCCGCGGTTCTCAAGAGTCTGTTCCATTGAGCCACCCAGGATAGAGGTGCTAGGGACGCGGTCCCATCCAGCAAGAATGAAGGCGAGATTGACAACTTAACATTTAGAAGTTATGTACCTACCATAACGTTCCATGTTAGTTGTCTTCTCGCCTTCTTTCTTCGACCTCCCTCCTGCCCCCTTGCCTGGACAGACCTTGATCTCCCTTGTCTCTGGAAGATTGCTTCTTTGGGCACCAGTTAGTTCTAGTTTTAGTTATCTGGTTTCCCCTTACAGCCCTTTTGGGCTAATTGCTCTTCTTTCCTTAGTGGAAAGTTTTTATGCTAGGTAGTTTTCCCTCTAGGTACCAAACAAGATCTGGGTATTTACCGCCTTGCATCATGGGATATGGGGCTGCCTCGAGCTGGTAAAAGTGACTCTCGAGCTTAGCAAGTGCCGAGTCCGAACCCATCCAGCAAGAAAGAAGGCGAGAGAAGACAACTAACATGGACATTATGGTAGGTACATAACTTCTAATTCATTAACCTTGACTGCACAACCAGTTGCACCCATGAACAGACGGTAGTGATCTGGTGAGAGCTGAACAATCTAGACTCAAGCTGATGTAATAGATTGAAGAAGTAGAGGTGCATTGTTTTGGATGTCCTTCCATTTCACTGTTGCAGTATTCCTTACAGACACGATCCCCTGCCAAGGGCAGCCCGACTTCCGGCCAGTATACCAAAGCCTTTGGGTTGCTAAGGGTACACTATATGTCACATGTATGCACCCTGCGTAGGGCATAAATGGGATGTTCCATCCTTAGAACAACTTTGCCACCAGTATGAACGCCATCTTTGGTCGTCGGTCTGAAAGCTCACTTCGTTTGCTGGTTCACCAAGCCATTTTTTAGATACCCCATTGGTGTTTTGTTCTTATCTTTTTTTATTTGTTTTTGTTGCTTGTGAGGTCCATGTCAGCCTAATGATTTAGGTGTTTGCCTTACAAACACAAGGTGCAGGGTTTGAGTCTCACAAGGGATAACAGGCTAGGCTTAAAGTGGCTCACAAGGGCAGTTAGCCTAGTACTAATCTATGAACCTATGAATCTGTCATCCAGAAAGGGTAACAGCAAGTGTAGGGGACAGATTCCACATAAAGATCCTCAGGAGCAGTGTGCATTTTATGTAGCTTCTTCCCATCACCATACACCCAGTTTTATTTGCCAGGCTTTTGTCCCAAAGACTCTGCATAGTCGGCTTTCTTCTTCGGCCATATATTTAGAAAACCAACATTTTAAGCTTTTGGCAAAAGACATCAAGGAAGAAACTTCCTGCTGTGAGGGTCAGCCATCCATGAAGAAGGCCAAGAAAGCTAGGTCTGATTCTTTGGCTGTGCCACCTCCACCAGACATTTCTCTTGAGGCTAGTAAAAGCTGGAGATGCTCCCAAAAAACTGATAGGCACTTATAAAGGTATCTTATAAAAACTATTTGCTGACCATTCTGTGGTGTCTGTGGCATATAAGAAGCCATCAAAGTTACTGCCTTCTGCAAAGTTGCTTTCTTCTGGTAAAGCCAGCAGAAATATTGAAAGACTGGGTAAGAAGGTATATACTCTCCAAGATACTCGAAAAATGCATCAACTCACAGGTCTCCAAATTCCTCCTTAACAATAACCTCCTCTCCAATACCCAGCATGGTTTCAGACCACACCACAGCACAACAGCTGCTCTCGTCTCCTTCACCAGCACTATCCTCAATCACAAAAACAATGGCCTCCTCTCATCTGCTGTATTTCTGGATCTATCTAAAGCCTTTGACATTGTGTCACACAATCTACTACTCTCTGCTGTATCTGATCTCTCTTTCTGCACTCCAGCCACAAAATGATTCCACAGCTATCTACAAGGCCGCCAGCAATCTATCCACTCATCTCTCTGTTATGGGGTTTCCCAAGGCTCCATCTTTGGCGCCCTACTTTTCTACCTTTTCACCAACAACCTGCACACTGCCACCAAACATGCCTCCCTCATACAGTATGCAGATGATGCCACCCTCATCTGCTCAGCCCCAATGGTAACAAAACTCCAACAGATCACCCAAGAGTCTTTCTCTTCATTTGAAAGCTGGCTATCTAATGCTCAGCTTCTCCTCAATCCAAATAAAACCAAACTCCTCATCTTTCAATCCTCCAAATCTACCCCAAACACACCCCACATTTCACTATTGAAGCCTCGATTTCACCAACAGTCCACACAAAACTACTTGGCATACAAATAGACAATCTCAAATTTGACACTCGCATATCACTAACAATAAAAAAGTTCACAAAAAACTGGATGGCTTATATAGAAGCTGCCAATACCTCACCAGTCCAACAAGAATCTCTATCGCCAATTCCCAACTAATCTCCACCCTACTCTACGCATCACTAATACTTACAAATCTTAGACAGTCAGACCTACACCAACTCGAAGCCTGCTACAGTAAAATCACAAAATTTGCCACTGGTACTTCTTACCACAGCCACCACTGTCTCCCCCTTAGAAACTTTGACTGGCTTGAACTCCCTCATCTCCTACACCCACCACTGTCTCCCCCTTAGAAACCTTGACTGGCTTGAACTCCCTCATCTCCTACACCAAACTCGACTCACCTTTGCTCATAAAATTGTAAACCACCCTCTCTGAATCCTATCTCTTCATACTGTTCTCCAACTCTACCACTCTTCCAGACCACTATACTCCTGCAACAAAATATCTACTCCAGGTCACCAATTTGTAGCACTGTGTTTTACTTCTTATTTCTCAATGCTAATTAGAGCTTACTACTCAATTGTACCTAATTTGCTCCTGTATTTCTCAATGTCATGATTATCTCTACTGTATTCATACCTTGATTGTTATCTTTTACCATCTACCATGTGATTCTGTGGAGCTTTTCTCCCCGGGCCTCCGCTGAAAAAGGACCTGTGTCCAGCCAGAATTTCCCGATAAACAAATGTAATAAGTAAGTAAATAAATAAATATACCTTGGCTACCCTTACTTTTAGGGCTGTTAGTTATCAGTCCTATATGACAAGGTATATTTTGGCTCTTCTTTCTCAAACCTATTTGGTTATTTCTGACCTTCCTAACTGTGGGGAAGACTTCTGCTCTCTCCTTGTTAGGGACGACTTCTCAGGTGGCTTGCCATTCTATTAAATGCAGTTATGATGCAGTAGATGCCTCTTCTAGGACTGCTGCTTTTGGTATTGTGCTGAGGAGATATTCCTGGCTTTGGCTTCAACCTTTGCCTGATTTATGTTAAGGCTAAGTTGATGGCTGCTCCTTTGGATAACGAGCATTTGTTTGATGCTGCTGCAGAATTGTTTAAGTCCCTACAGGAAAAGGGTAAGGCCTTACAAGATCTAAAACATATCTTTGTTTCTCCTGTATATAAATTCCAAAGGAGTTACCCCAATGAGCCGGCCTTTGTTCATATGCAGTCTCACCCTCCTCCCAAAGATAAGAAGGCTTGGTAGAAGGGCTCCTCCTGCTAAGGCTACCCAGCCCCCTTTAGCTCAGAAATCTCTTTTTCCTGACAAACCAGTTGCTCTCTGACTATCCTGTTCTTTCAGCCACTATTCTCTTTCTCTTTGTCTTTCCCTGCCCCTTCCTGTTTGGATGAAGATTACTCAAGATTCCTGGGTTCTTTCCATCATTTGCTAAGGGTGATACGTGGTTTGGAAATCTCTTCCCCGTTTTCATGGGCATTCTACAGCCCCCTCAGGAACAATTTAGCCTTTTTTCCAGAGATTCTTCAGGGTGTCTTGACTTAAGTAACTATTCAGAAAGTTCCAGTCTGTCAAAGGGGGTAGGGATTTTATTCCAGAATGTTCTTGGTCCCCAGAAAAGGGGGCACTTGAAAATTCATTCTGGATCTCTTTCACCTAAACACCTTTCTGAAGGTCCCTTCTGACTTTGTTTCCTCTGCTGCTTCCTCAGGCTTTTTTAGTTTCTCTGGACCTCATGGATCCTTGTCTTCATATCCCCATTTATCCACTTTTCAGGAACGTTTTTACATTTCTCTGTTGCTTCCTGGCATTTTCAGTTCTCTGCTTTGCCCTTTGACCTCTCTACTACCCCAAGGGTATTCACCAAATGCGTCGCTCCTGTAATTGTTTTTTTGCAGGCTAATGGGGGGGGGGGGGGTACAGGTCTTTCCCTACTTAAACAACCTACTTTTTGAGGCCTCCTCTTCAGAGATTCTACTGCAGTATCTTCACTTTTCCATTTTTCTCCTGCAAAGCCTGAGTTCAGTATCAATTTCCAAAAGTCCTTCCTGGATCCCTCACAGGATTGGGTTCCTATCGTCTGATCGAAAATTGTAAATGGCGAACATGTATTGAGCGAACCTGATTGGTCGAAACATCATGCGCATAACACAGAAATCGCCATAGGGAAGATTTTCCCTTTACTTCAATGCAGTGTGATCTCGGAGTAGGAATATTTAAGTAGCGGGGGTGTGGGGTGCAGGGGGGCTTGCCCCCCTTTCTACAGTATTTAGGTAATTCTAGTTTTCTATTTTTATTTTTTCTTATTATATTTTCGAAATTTCAGACATCGCTCATATGGTGTCGACCATATGGTATTCAATGTTTGAAACTTTCGAAAATATAATATAGACTCACAGGATTGTGTGTTTCTGGGTTGTAGGAATCCAGACTGTTCCAATGCTGGCATCCCTGCCTCCTCCCAAGACCTTAACTCTCATTACCCTCTTTCATTCTCTTCTTCCTCTGGCCTCAATTACAGCCAGGGGATTTTTAAGTGCCCTTAGTTTCATGGCCTCCGCTATTCATATGCTCCCTCTAGCCAAACACCACATGAGAAAGCTTTAGTGGTTTCTAAAGTCAGTTTGGCTTCATCACTCTCATCCTCCAGATTTCATTATTTTTCTTCTTCCTTGCCTGAAGCTGGAATTTCAGTGGTGGATTCGGAAGTTGTAACTCAAGCCAGGGCTTCCTTTTCAACCTTCAGTTCCCTCTTGGGATGTGTTCACAGATGCTTCAGATGTGGCATGGCGAGTTTCCTTCAGCTCTGTAAAAGTGCAGGGCATCACTTCAGCAAAAGAAAGACCACATCAGTGTCAAAGAGATAAGTGCTCTTCTGTTGGCTCTTCAAGCATTTCATCTTCTTTTCACTCCAGGGCCCCTCAAGGTACTTACAGAAAATACCACAGTGATGTGGTATGTCAACAAGCAAGGGGGGACAAGATTTTATCTCCTTTGCAGGTTAGTACTTCAAGTGTCGGAGCTAGCTGTCCAGTATCAAGTGACACTTCAGGCAGCTTACATTCCTTCAGGTCAGAACACTGTGGTTGACTCTCTGAGCGGGTCCATATCACAATCCCACAAGTGGATGCTTCCCAGGGATGTGTTTCTGTACATTGTCCACCGGTGGGATACTCATCAGGTAGATCTATTTGCCTCCCCTCTGAATAGACAGCTTCCTCTTTTTTTGTGCCAGAGCCTCATGTCCTCTGGTCTGGAAGGTGGACACCCTCTGTTTTTCATGGAAGGGGATGTATCTTTCTTTATGCATTCTCTCCACTTCCTCTCATTCCAAAAGTCTTGCTCAAGATAAGGCAGAATACTCCCAAAATCTTGCTGGTGACTCTCTTTTGGCCCAGACAGCATTGGTTCCCTCTTCTGCCTTTCGCCATCATCACAAATTACCTCACAGGATAGACCTACTTATACAACACAAGAACTTTCTCACCCATCCCCACCTGTCCACTCTTCAAGACACTGTGAGTGATAGGAGTTTGATACCATAGAGACACCTTTTTTCTGAGGATGTGCTTAGGGTTCTGCAGGAGGCCATTACTAGGAAATCCTACTTATTCAAATGGAAGAGGTTTTCTGTTTGGTGCCTTTCTCGTAACCTGGATCCACTTTCTGTGGGTCTTCCTTTGGTTCTGTCTTATCTGTGTGCACTGCTCAATGCTGGGTTGGCATATTCTTCTGTTAATGCCCACTTGTCAGCTATTTCTGCTCGTCTTCCTTTAGCATTCACTTTAGTCTCTAGATTTGAGACTAAACAGTTTCTTAAATGCATTCTCCATATTAGACCTCCCAGGAAGCCTGTCCCTCTTTCCTGTGACCTTAATTTTGTTTTGGAGAAATTGACCCTGGATCCTTCTGAGCCTGTGGCTTCAGCTTCCTTACAGCATTGTTCTTGGAAGACTGTTCTTCTTTTGGCCCTTACTTCTGCCAGACAGGTGTCTGAGCTTCAAGCCCTTATGGCTGTTTCTCCGTTTTTAGTTTTCCATAAGGACAGGGTGTCCCTTCATACTAATCCTTCTTGTGCCCAAAGTGGTGAATGAGTTGTCTCTTAATCAGTCTGTTCATTTGCCCACTTTTTTCCCTTCTCCATAATCTGCTAGTGAGAAGGTTTTGCATACTTTGGATGTGCGTAGACCATCAGATTTTGCATGAATGAGACCAAAGCTTTTCACAAATCTTATCAGCTTTTTGTTTCCTTTCATCCTTGATCTTTAGAATTGGCTGTTTCCATGCAAAATATTTCTTCTTGGATATCTAAATCCATTTCTTTTTGTTATTCTTTTCATGGCAAGAGCCTTCCTTCTTCTGTTAAAGCTGGTTTTACTAGGGGTGTGGCATTTTCTGGTGTTTCTCTCAAGGGTTTAGATGCTAACTGTATTCTTGATGCAGCTACCTGGACTTCTTTGTATACTTTTACCAAGCATTATAAGTCAGATGTGATATCCAGGGCTAGAGCTGGTTTTGCTAGGGCCATTCTTCAAGGGTTCCTAGAGGGCTCTGCTGGTCCTTCCTTCTCCTCTCTTTCTTCTTCCTGAGTTGTTGCATGGAAGAATGTAGTACAGTAGGGTAAAATCTTACCATAATGCTAGATGTCCTTCATTTCACTGTCACAGTATTCACTCCCTCCCTTCTTCCTTCCCCAGTTCTTTTCCCTTCTGGATGTGCTTATTACCTCTCTAATCCTTGGAGCTCTCAGTTCTGAGGATGATGCGTCTGGACGTCACTTTCATACCCTGCGCTGTATGTGGGGAGTATATGTGTGACGTATGGTGTACCCTTAGCAACCTAAAGGCTTTGGTATACTGGATGGATGTTGGGTCGCCCTTAGCAGGAGATCCCTATTGTAAGGAGTACTGCAACAGGGAAGAGCCTATTGTAAGGAGTACTGCAACAGTAAAGAGAAGGACATCTCCTGTTATGGTAAGATTTTCCACAACTGTACTTTTCATCAGTGAAAACCATTTTCTGTTTCTGTTCACATTTATGCATACTTTGAATGCTCTTTTACAAAATATTTTCAAGAGGTAAGGATAGTGATTATTCCTTGGTGATTGTACTGTGGAAATTACTTAGGCAGTTCAACCTAAAATGTAACATCTTAGAAAGCTGTATAATAGGTAAGTAATCACATTATTTATCATAAATGTGACTGATTATACACTTTGATTTGTCACAAAAGATGTGGTAGAATAGATTGGGTTTGCCCTATGCATATTTAGAGTACTAACCCACCTTCTGCTACTTGAGAATTAATCTGAAACTGTCTTGCAAAAGTACTTTTAAACTTAAATTGTGAACTGGTTGCCGTAATTTGAAGATCTGTGCTAGGTTCAGTGATATGGATTTTAACAGTGTATTTACCATGTGGGCAGTAACTTTAGATTTCAAAGTTCAGATCAATTCAAGGCACATGTATTAATTAGTTATCTCTTTGTGTTAGCCCTTTGCTAACTTCTGTTCCCCCTTTTAATGACACTGTTCTCCTCTCAACTGGTCTTTTCCCTGCTTATACTTTGGCATGTTCTGCTGTAGTTCCACAGTCATTTTATTTCTTGTCTTAATGTTTGTCATATATATTTTCTAGTGGTCTTAAAAGTTTATTGATAAGCTCAGTCACAATAATTTCCAAAAATCATGAAACCCAGGTAGTGTTTCAAAGCAACAAGCCTTTATTTGTCACAGACAAGTGATCCTCAGTAACAACAATTCTGAAATATTTTAACAATGTTAAACATATCAGCTTTTATATACTTAAAAGTAGGTGTGGAAAATGTACGTATTGTTTAAATTTAAACCAGCCTATTCAAGGCAAACAGTATAAACAGGACCATAAAAGTACATTTTAGAACACGTACCCACCCCCACACGCTACTGCTGATTAGATCAAACTAAATCCTAGTTACAAAGCTAGTGGGGTTTGGCTTTATTGGCCTGAATTTGTCCATAACAGACCTAAAAAGAAAAAGTCATGGACAATCAGAATTGCCATATAGCTGAAACACCTGCTGTCCTTTTGGGCTCATTTGCATATATCCCATGTCTCCTCTAATGCAAGAGGTTTCAACGTATCACACAGTGAAAAGTCTAGCTTGGCTAGATTTTTTTTCTTTGTTTTTTACTGATTAGTTTTTCTGTGTGACCTTGGTACTCATTGTTTTAAATCCTAGTTAAGGGAAAACTACTGATCTATTTGCAACACTCACATTCCAAAATCAAGTATTAAGAAAAGCATAAAATACACACACAAAGAATTTCAACTGAAATCACTTTCAGCTACCTAATGCAGTAAAGCCTTCAGATCTGTGACAAGAACTAAAATCAAGAAAAAAAAACACTTGGCTATCTAACCATAAATATAATCTAACTAGAACACTAGAAATATAAAAGTACAGCTGTCTAATATCATCTGATAAATATCCATCCATATTTATTAGTGTGCATAAAAAAATAAGTAATTAACAGCTCAGAAAAAATGAAAACTATCATGACAGTTTTTTTTTTTTTTTTTTGCAAAGCACTGACATTTTTTCTGAGTTATTTTATAGTTGTGAAATATTTGCCAGAACAGAAATACATCTGAACAAAATGTTTGCTGAAATGACCGTTGCCAAGCTCACGCCAGCTAAAAACTCTCAGCTAAGACCTACCCACAATGCCCTCTAATAGTCTCTCCAGATCACGTTTGCCGCGTTCCTCATCAGACGTGCCAAGCCTCTGAGCTAAGTGCTAGCTTTTTGTGTGTTTTTTTCTCGATTCTAGTGTGTTGTAAGACTTTTTTTTCTTGTCATCCTTTTCTATCTCTACTTTATTCTTTCCTGACTAAGCCCTACCCACTACCTTTGGTAGTTCTTCGTACCATCGTTGGTACTACACCCTCTCTCCCTGCCTTAGGTCTTCCCTCCCCCTTAGAGCAGAAACTTTCATGGCGGATTCTCCTGTCTATCCTCCTCCAACCTCCACCCGGGTTTCAGAGACTTTGGTACCGATGGCCATCCCAGTACCTACTGTCTCGACACCGACAGCGGAGGCTTCCCTGTCGGCACCCATTAGTCTTGGTGCCACAGCTCCTTTGGAACTGGGGCACTCAGAGCAGTGATTTGGCTGTTGGCAACGTGGCACCTAGTTAGGCACCAAATTTTTTTTTTCCCTGTGGCGCCGTCTACAGCCACGGCTCTCCCGGCAGTTTAGAGCTCCTCACCAGGAGGCAGGCTTCTTGTGGCAGGGTGTGACCCCGGTTCTGAGGTTGTCCTTCTCTGTTACAGGCTCCCATCCCTCCTCGGGTGGGCCTGCTTTCCAGGTGATGGAGAGGGTTCTAGCTTCAACAGGCTCACAGTTGACACCACTGGCATCGGAACCAGAACCCCCCTCTAGCTTGCAGCTGTCTCACCCTCCCATTCTGGAACCTTGAGCTTGGGAGCCGCAAGGCTTGCCCTCCAAGGGAACCCTCTCTCCGGAGTGTTCCTCAGAAGATCCCACTGGGGAGCCACCCGGAAGAAACTTTGCAAGAGGAAGCATCTTGATTCCCCTGAGGAATCCATCACTGAAGACACCAATTGTGATGAGGGAGAAGGGTATCTACGGTCTCCCTCAAAAGATGTCTCATTTGGAGACATTCTCGAGATCCTCAAGCAGAGGGGAGACTGGAAGCCCTCCAACCCTTCTTCGGAGGAATCTGTGTTCTTACAGGCTTTTCATGCTCAGCCATCTACTTCCTGGGTGACCCCACCTGCAGATGAACTCATTCAACTTATTGTGTAGTGTGCCTGGAAGGCCCTGCACAACACAGAACACAACCCTCGGAGACCAGATAAAATTTTGTCCACCCCAGAAGACCAGCCCAGTTGGTCCAAACAACTGGTAGTCAATTCCATGATCGTGGAGGCGGCCACCAAGAAGGAACTGGTGGAAGATAGTTGTACTGTTCATTCCCCGAACAGAGAGTCTCTGGCTATGGACAGACTGGGGAAGCGAACCTACACTTCCACTACCTTTGCCATCCAGTCTCTGAATTACCTGGCACACTTTACTCCCCTCCAAAGAGACCTAATTTCTGAAATGTCTGCCTCTTTGGTGGAGGTACTGCCTGAGGAGGTGCGTGATACTGTTGCCTCTCAGCTAGCTACCTTGGAATCAATCTCGAACTCCTCGATGCGCTTGATTTCTCACACTACTGAGGGGGCAGCTCAAGCAGCCGCATTGGGCATTGTTATGAGACGTGCTTGGATGCGTTTGTGTGACTTCTCGGACCCCTTTAAATCTTCCTTTGTCACTGCGCCTGTTAACGAGTCCTCACTTTTTGGTCCCAAAGTAAAAACACACTTTCACGTAGTGAGAAGGATGGAAAGACCTTGTCTGCTGTGGGCATACATTTTTCCACCCCCCAGAAGTCCTACTCCAGGAATCTGAGGGGAGGAAATTTGTGGTTCAAGAAGTCCCAAGGATCTTTTCATGACACTCGTGATGATCAGTCCCCCCGGGGAAGAGGGGGCAACTCATTGGGAAGATGCCCCTTTCAGGGCAGAGGGGGTCCGTGTAACCAGGGCGATAGAGATTCCTTCTGTGGCAGACCCTTCCAGCACTTCTGCACAGCGGCCCGATTGCTTTCCTCTGGAACCAGCTGGGGGTTGATTTTCCCTGCACCTACAGGCCTGGCAACTTGTAACAACAGATGCATGGGTGCAGAGGATAATATCCAGAAGCTATCATATCCCTTTCAACCTCACTCCCAGACCTGTGAAATGAATCCCTGACATCCCACCCAGTCAGAGGGAAGTTGCAGCCTTAGAAATCGAAAAGCTGCTAAGAAAAAGAGTCATCCAGATGGTCCTGCCAGACCAAAGAGGATCCAGCTTTTACTCAAGGTTATTTTTAGTGCCAAAAAAGGCAGGAGGCTGGAGACCAATCTTGGATCTCAGTTTACTAAACAAATTCATCAAACCTCAAAAATTCCGGATGGTCACGGTACAGTCCATTCTCCCCTTTCTGGGAAAGACAACTGGATGTGCTCTGTAGACCTCCAGGACGTGTATTACCACATAAAGGTGGACAAACGCTCCTGGAGTTTTCTCTGCTTCCGGCTGGGAGCCAATCATTAACAGTTCATGTTACTGCCCTTTGGTCTCTCGACAGCCCCCAGAGTGTTCACCAAATGCATGGCAGTCATAATAGCTCATCTCCGACTACAAGGATTCCAGATGTTTCCATATCTAGATGATTGGCTCCTTACCTCTACATCCAGGAATCTTCTCATTCTCAGTCTCTCTTACATCAAGGCCTTGCTCTTCGTCTAGGTATCACGATCAACATGGACAAATCGCACATGTCTCCATCAAGAACACTGGAATTCATTGGAGCGATCTTCAATACAACTTCCTGTCAAGCTTCCCTCCCTCGTCATAAGCTTTCAAAAATAAGAAATCAGATTCAAGTCCTCCTGCAGACATTTGTACCAGCATGCCTTGTACTACAACTACTGGGTTCTGTGGCAGCAACCATTACCTTGGTACCACCTGGCAAGGTTGCACATGAGACTATCGAAGGGGTCCTTTCATCACAATGGTCAATCTTAACTCACCCACTTGGCCACATGATAACGCATTACAAATCTTTGCAAGAATCAAATGCTTTGGTGGATGAAGACAGAATCAAATCTTTGGTTTTGACTGTTCTGTCTCCTCCAACCCAGGGCCACTGTGACCACGAATGCTTCTCTGTTAGGGTGGGTGGGTGGGGCATTTCCAGGGAAAGACAGTTCAAGGCACCTGGTCCCCCATAGAGGCCAGTTTGCACATAAATGTCCTCGAATTGAGGGCAGTTCTCTTTGCGTTACAAGTGTTCCACACATCCCTTCCTTCCTTCCGGGAAAATTGCAATTCAATAGGACAACATGTCAGTTGTCTGGTATATCAACAAAGTGTAACCAGGTCTTACCCCCTGTGTCGGGAAGCCATGAGAATTTGGCATTGGGCGATGGCTTCCAACCGCTTTCTGATAGCAATGCACATTCCCGGGAGTTCCAGTCTTATTGCGGACAATCTGAACAGGAACATTCTGATGCCACATGAGTGGTCCCTCTATCCTATAATAGCGGATCAGATTTTCTGCCATTGGGACAGGCCTTGCTGCGACCTGTTTGGTTCTCCCCTAAACAACAAATGCAGAAGCTATTTTGCCCTGATCCCCCTTCAAGGGGAGTCGCCGAAGGATGCTCTGATGCAGGATTGGCCCCCGGGTCTGCTATATGCCTTTGCCCCATTTCCCCTCTTCCTGAAATTCCTCCAGAAAGCTCAAGGGTTGAGAAGCAAAGTGATCCTCATTGCCCCTATCAAGTCTGGTTCCCTTTCCTATGGCCTCACCTGATTCACAGCCCATGGATCCTAGATCAATCCCAAGGTCTGCTGTCTCATCCTTGGGGACTGATTCACCACAATCACCACAGCCTCAAGCTCACAGCTTGGTTTCTCCACTTCCGATGATTGCCAGGCTACCTGATATTTCATCCCCTGTTCACAAGATTCTTCTGGCTTTGCACAAACCTTCCACCAGAAAAATTTATTCTAGTAAGTGGACTATGTTCTCTAGATGGACCAAAGAACATAACACAGATCCCTTTTCTATGCCTATTCAGAAGATCCTATAATATTTGACGACTCTCTTGCAGGAAGGAGCTTTAGCATCGGCAGTTACAGTGCATTTAGCAGCTATTGCAAATTTTCACAATGGAATTGACAATTCATCTGTTATGCCACACCGACTTTGCAAGACCTTCATGAAAGGCATATTACAAATTAAATCTCCGGTCAAGCCTCCTATAGAGCCATGGGACTTGACTTTGGTGCTTCAGTCATTAACAAGTTCTCCGAGCCTTCTAACTCCTGTGATATAAAATTTTTGTCTTGGAAAACTCTGCTTCTAGTAGCCCTTACCTCAGCTAGAAGAGTATCTGAGTTGCAGGCCTTGAGTGTCAAGAGACCTTACTTGATTTTTCATGGGGAAAGAGCGTCCCTACGTACTGACCCCACCTTTTTGCCCAAGGTCATTTCTGTTTTTTCCAATAATCAATCTATTGACCTGACAGTTTTCTTTTCTCACCATTCAAATAGAGGGGAATTTTATTTATTTATTTATTTACATTTGTTGACCGGGAGTGTCCGACTGGACGTAGGTCCATTTTCAGTGGAGGCCCGGGGAGAAAAGCTCCACAGTTAAAATAAACAGACATTAGTTGCATTGGATTACAATTTAACATAGCAATTAATTACAAACATATTTACAGATGAAGAGCATAGTACATCAGTAGACAACTAGAATCTTTATCTGCGAAGTACATAACAGACATTAACAAATGTTACAATAAGAAGTTCCTGCTGTATAATAAGTTCTAGGCTTATGAGCATCTTAGCTTGCTATAATCAAGGTAGTTAGTGGGGTGGAAAGAAAGGTAGTGGTTGGATGGGGTGGGGTGGAAAGAAAGGTAGTGGTTGGATGGGGTGGGTGATATTAGAGTGGGAGTTGCAAGGGTATAGCCAGCATGTTTTTAGGTGCGCTTTTAGTAAAGTTTTGAAGTGAGTGCATGATGGTACGGAGGTAATTGTGGGTGGAGGAAGTTCCATAATTTGGCTGTGGTGCAAGAGAATAGTACTTCACCAGCAGAGTTATTGGCTTTAGTGATCTGTAAGTGATTTTTGTTGCTGGATCTTAGTGGTCTGGTGGTGCGATAGGGTTGGAGTAGATTCTGGAAAGATGGGACAGTTAGTGGATGGTTTACTAGTTTGTGGGAGAGAGTTGATACCATTGAAGGAGGTGAGGGAGTTCAAGCTAGCCCAGGTCAGCAAGTGAGAGACAGTGGTGACTACGGTAGGATGCCCCTGTGGTGAATTTGGTGATTTTATTGTAGTAGGTCTCTAGCTTGTTTAGATCGCATTGTCTTAGGTTGGTATATATATTGGAGAGGCATAAAGTAGGGTGGAGATAAGGTGGGAATTTGCTATTGAAATCTTTGCTGTTTTGGTGAGAAGTTAATATAAACACAATGCACCAAGGTGACACACAGTAACGTTTAATAAAATAAGGAAGTTCAAAAAAAAAGCAAACCAAAACCACGAAGAGCTAACACTCAGCAACACAGGACCCAGAAGCAAAATCAAAGCTAGGCAGTTCGCCTCTTAAAAACACGTAAACTGCTCGGTCTTGTTTAAGACTTTTATTGTAGCAGTGAAAACAAAAAAACAAACAATTTCTCCAAGCGCTTTCACTTGGGTAAGTCCGAGCTTTATCAAGGAAATAATGAATCAGTGGTTTAAACCCTTAAATACCATTCTCTTGTAAATCACATGACTCCTTTAAGTAATTGTTCTTTCATTACTTAACAAAGGAGGGGGTGTGAACACAGTTTACTTTATAAACATATAAAAATAAATAAAAATAAAAATAAATAAAAAATATATTTATAAACTCTTGTTCAACTTCTTTCAAATATGTGCAAAAACTAATGCACCATCCTTATATAAAAAAGTAGTAACTTCTTCAAAAAACCTTATCTAATAAGATCATGAATTTAAATTTAACTACAGAGCAGGTAAAACAAATAAGGTGCTGTGTGTACATAGAGTCCCTAATAAAAGTTCTTGAGAATCATTAATTAGTTTATGAATCACAGTAAAATAAACCATTTTAATGTCACAAATAAATAAGTATAATAACAAGCCATTCTAAAATTGGCTTAATTATTCATGATTTCTTATACAATGATTCTGTTGCCATGCCTAGAACCTATCCTTAAGAAGTCAAAAATAACCTAGGAGGAGTGTAAAAAATAATCTACCTTCATTAAAAGCTAAAGACGGGCATGTCTTAGTTTTAAAACACTGCTGATGTTGAGGCAGTCATTTAAACCGGGAAACTTGGTGGAATCCAGTTTAAGTTGCCAAAATAACTCCCGGTATTCCAACCTAGTTTCCCAACTACCCCCACGAAGATTTACTTATAAGATTGACAATGACATGCTGGATTATTTGGATGTCACTCTATTCAAAGACCATGTCAACCAATGTTTTCAGTCAAAAATATACAGGAAAAGTTCCTTTTCGAATGCTTACCTTAACTATCATAGTGGGCACCCCTTCTATCAAAAGAAGGGAATAGTGGGCACCCCTTCTATCAAAAGAAGGGAATAGTGAAGGGACAATTAATCCGGGCTTCAAGAATGTCTAGTACCTTAGACATTTATAAGGAAGAAGTCATGATTTTAAAGAAACTTTTTATGGAAAAGGAATATCCTGAAAATTTGAGAGCTTAGCAGTGGAAGTAATTCAGAATAGAGAAGTCAAATATGCTCCTTTATTGGGTTCAGGACTAATGGATTTACATCATAATCAACAAGCAGTCATCTCTCAGGTAAAAAACAGCTTTGTGCACACTTTTTCCACCAATTCGGACAAAGTTGAACACATTATTAGTAAATATCGGCCTATTCTTAGATTACAGGATGATATTAAGACCCACACTCCACCAGTTCCACATTTTGTTAGGAAAAGAGATATGAATTTGAAGGAACTTTTAGAAGTTAAGCATGAGGTTAAATTATACACTATTAGGAAGAAATTTGGTACATATGCATGTGGGAATTGCAAGCAATGCCATGCCATGTTAAACCAAAGTTTACTACATCTTCCTTCTAGAAAGTTTAAATACACTCCTACGAAATATTTTAATTGTGGGGTAAAAGGAGTAGTATATCTTGGGTGTTGTTTGGTTTGTCAAAGTTTTTATGTGGGCAAGACAGAAAGGGTTTTTAGAAGAGTGTATGAACATTTTAATGACATTGCTAACTGCAAGAAAAGTAATGCCTTCTACAAGCACTCTTTGGTTTGTAAAGACGTGTTTTTAAAATTTGTAGTTTTAGAACAAATAGTTCCGGATGTTCGTGGGGGTAGTTGGGAAACTAGGTTGGAATACCGGGAGTTATTTTGGCAACTTAAACTGGATTCCACCATGTTTCCCGGTTTAAATGACTGATTCAACATCAGCAGTGTTTTAAAACCAAGACATGCCCATCTTTAGCTTTTAATGAAGGTAGATTATTATTTTTTACACTCCTAGGTTATTTTTGACTTCTTAACACTTTTCAATGGATAGGTTCTAGGCATGGCAACAGAATCATTGTATAAGAAATCGTGAATAATTAAGCCAATTTTAGAATGGCTTGTTATTATATTTATTTATTTGTGACATTAAAATGGTTTATTTTACTGTGATTCATTAATGATTCTCAAGAACTTTTATTAGGGACTCTATGTACACACAGCACCTTATATGTTTTACCTGCTCTGTAGTTAAATTTAAATTCATGATCTTATTAGATAAGGTTTTTTGAAGAAGTTACTACTTTTTTATATAAGGATGGTACATTAGTTTTTGCACACATTTGAAAGAAGTTGAACAAGAGTTTATAAATATATTTTTTAAAGTAAACTGTGTTCACACCTCCTCCTTTAAGTAATGAAAGAACAATTACTTAAAGGAGTCATGTGATTTACAAGAGAATGGTATTTAAGGGTTTAAACCACTGATTCATTATTTCCTTGATAAAGCTCGGACTTACCCGAGTGAAAGCGCTTGGAGAAATTGTTTGTTTTTTTGTTTTCACTGCTACAATAAAAGTCTTAAACAAGACCGAGCAGTTTAATAAAATAAAAAACAGATGAATAAAGGTGAGCGCTTTCGCAACTGTGGTTGCTTCATCAGACAAAACTAAAATGCATTTCAGTGCTTAAATAGGTACAAAAGTAGCCAATTATCACATCAATTATAGTTAATTAATGATGTCATGCTTTAAATACTTTAAATAGGCAACTGCAAAGCATATACATCTGTTGTAGAAAAACACATAAGAAATGCAATAAAACATTGATAACATATATATATATATATATATATGTATATATATATATATATGTATATATATATATATATACATATATATATATATACATATATATATATATACATATATATATATATATATATACATATATATATATATATATATACATATATATACATATATATATATATATATATAAAATACACACACACACACACACACACACACACACACATATATATATATATATATATATATATATATATATATATATACGCACAGAGTATGTATGCATCCATCTAAAATGTACACATAAATCCTTGGCATGGACTATATCAACAATTGGTGTTTGAGGCGTCTGGCTTTTAAGAATGGAATCAAAGAGGTAGTGCCATTAAGACCTGGATATCTTTCAGCGCTCAGCTTTAGCATCCATTTCTGTTCATGACTCTCTGTAACATTTTCTATGTATCCACCTCTAAGACTTCTGTAGATACGTTGCAGAACAAAAATTTAAAAGAATGAGAAGGATCTGTACACATAACATGATTGGCAAGTGCATTAGATTGCTTATTATTTCTGATGTCACGGATATGCTTTAAAATTCTGTCTTTGAACAACCTGTTGGTTTTGCCTACATAAAAAGCAGGACATTGCTGGCAAAAACAGAAATAAACAACATTGGTGGTCTTACAATCTGAATATTGATTAGAACATAACTTAAAATGCCTTGTTGGGTGAATATATGTGCTTTTGCTATAAATATAAGGGCAAGCACTACAGGAACTACAAGGAAATGTGCCCAGACGGGTTGAGATACATGTAGTATTACGTGGTTCTCTGTTGCAGAGATGCTGTGACCTGTTGTTCCTAAAATTAAAACAAGGCATGTCACCAATTGTGTCATTAAGGCTAGGGACATCTTGTAACAAATGCCAGTATCTCTTAACAACGTCTGTGTACTGATTAATATTACTGGCAAATTGAAATACAACTCTGAAATCATTACTAGCAGGAGTATGATTGCATGTGTTAACAGCACTATTATTAGAATACGTATAAGGTCTACATCTAGTATGTCTCAGTTGCCAGGCATTAGAAATAGTCTTGTTAATATCAGCACCTTGATAACCCCTTTCCAAGAAATCAGATTTTAAATTATTGAGTGCAATCACTGCATCCTCATCTTTATCATGTAGTCTTAATGTCCTAAAAACTTGCCCTTTAAGTACATTCCTGGGTATGCGTCTAGGGTGCATGCTGGATTTATGCAAGAGTGTGTTTTTTCTAGTCAGTTTAAAATAGATGTTACTACTTAGATGATTCAAATGAGACTTGGTGATATGGACATCAAGAAAATTGATGTCAGTAGCAGAGATCTGATGAGAAAACTTAAAAAAAATCAGTTATAGTATGTAAATATTGTAAAAACTGTGCATAATCCGAGCCACAGCCCTTCCACAACATAAAGACATTGTCTACAAAACATACATACCAAAGTACTTGCCCTAGATAGGGATTCTTATCAGAGAGAATATTTACCTCTTCCCAACAAACCAAAGCTAGGTTGGCGTAACTGTTGGCACATGGGGTCCCCATGGCCATGCCAACCTTCTGCAGAAAAAACTGATCTTGGAACATGACAATATTATTTTCTAAGATAATTTCTAGTAAGCTGCAAATCAATTGAATCTTGTTATTAGTAAAGCATTTGTTAACTGTCAAAAACTCTCTTATCATTTCAACACCCCAAGAATTAGGGATGCTGGTAAATAATGATTCTATGTCCATAGTAACCAGGACAAAGTCCATGTCTTCAGCAATACTATCCATTCTTTTGTGTAACCTTTCCAGAAACATCTTGGTATCCCTTAATATGGTATGGCAGTTCTCAAAAAGGCCATGTAGGTTGCCTTCAACAAATATAGAGAGGGGTTCAGTGCACCAGCCAGCCCCTGAGACTATAGGCCGCATTGGTGGTGTAAATAGGTCCTTGTGAACCTTAGGTAAACCGTAAATACTTGGAACAATAGGCTTAGTAATATTAAAATATTTAAAGAGTGATTCATCAATTAAACCAGTAATTAGTAAATCAAAAAGCAAAAAAGAAACTTTATCAATAATGGCATTAACAGCAGGTTTAGAAATACATTGATATGTATGAGTATTTAATAAAAGTTTTTACATTTGTTGGACATATAGCTCTATCTAATAGAACTATACCACCACCTTTATCAGCTTGTTTAATAACCAAGGAATGTAGATTTTTAGTTCTTGCAGGGCTCTATGCTCTTCTATAGTTAAATTACAAAAAGAGTGATTATTACTAGATGAAACACTTATTTCTCTAAAGGCAGTTTCACAGGTATCAATAAATCTTTGGACCCCTATTGGGGTAGCTGGAACAAATGTACTAGATTGTTTGTAGGTAGAGTTCATATTATCTACACTTGTTGGAAACAAACATTTCAAAGACAGGCTTTTGCCTAATAACCTTAAATCTTTTAACATCTCTGTTATATCAGCCTTCCTCGCAGGTATAAATGATAGCCCCTTATTTAATAAGTTAGGTTGTTCAGTATTTAATTCAAAAGAAGAAATGTTTATAACCAGACCTGGAGTTACATGCATCTCCTTTTGGACGATTGAACTGTTTCTTCCATCTGGTTGATCCGGGATATCTCCCATTGTGCGGAAGGCTCTTTGTGCGAGTTCTGAAGGGTAATGCTGCCTTCAGCGTGAAATCGCCCTTCATGGATTTGTCTAAAAAAACACTCACATCATTCTTGGCTTCCTGCAAGCAGGAGTCCACAGTTGTAGAGCTATTTGAAGCATGCAGTGCTACTGGTGGTGCCAATGGATGTGTAATTCTCATATTGTGTCACGATTTCTCCCCAGTACTAATAGGAGCCTTGAGATCATTGGATATAGAAGCTGTGGCCTGATTAGCACTATCGCTGCATTCAGTGTTCAAAGATACCTTCATTATGGTAGCCTGGTCAGTAGAAGAGCCGGAAGTGGCAGCTCGAACCGCGCGATCATTTAAAGTGGTATTTGCATTATGAACACCATTGGAAACAAAATTCCCTCAAATAGTTTTATTCACAGTTTCTCTGGGCCATGAGAAAACGTTCTTGGCAAAGTCAGATTTATCTCTATTCAGTTAGGGTAATTTAGTTTTTTGAAGCTTTTTTTCATATGCAATTATATTATCTTGCAATTGGCTCATCTTATTAAGGGTAATATCTGGTGAAAAACTCTCAGTAATTTTAAACTCTAGAGCAATAATTTGTGATTTAAGCTCTAGTTCAATAGGTGAGAAAAATTCCAAAAGAAGTTCCATATATTTAGAGCTAAACTGCAAATTAAGCTCTTGCCATTTACGGAGTAAAACAGGATAAGTTTCTCCGTAGGTAGGCATATTCAGTATTCTAAGGCCACGAGGAATGATCTTCGCTTCCAGTGAAGCTTGTAAATGCAGGCGCTGCCATTGTAACCTCTTGTATTTATACATTAAATTCTCCAGGTTTTTGTAATGCTCAAGAAATTATGGTAGGCGTTGAGTAGTTGAAATGTCATTAAAGCCAGGCACATTAGTCCATGTTTTAAAGCGGATTAACTGGAATATCCAGTAATGATTTTAGAGTTGTATTTCAATTTGCTAGTAATATTAATCAGTACACAGATGTTGTTAAGAGATACTGGCATTTATTACAAGATGTTCCTAGCCTTAATGACACAAATGGTGACATTCCTTGTTTTAGTTTTAGGAACAACAGGTCACTTAAGCAGAATCTCTGCAACAGAGAACCACGTAATACTACATGTATCTCTACCCATCTGGGCACATTTCCTTGTAGATCCTGTAGTGCTTGCCCTTGCATTTATAGCAAAAGCACATATATTCACCCAACAAGGAATTGTTCTGTTCTAATCAATATTCAGATTGTAAGGCCACCGATGTTGTTTATTTCTGTTTTTACCAGCAATGTCCTGCTTTTTATGTAGGCAAAGCCAACAGGTTGTTCAAAGACAGAATTTTAGAGCATATCCGTGACATCAGAAATAATAATAAGCAATCTAATGCACTTGCCAATCATGTTATGTGTACAGATCCTTCTCATTCTTTTAAATTTTTGTTCTGCAACGTATCTACAGAAGTCTTAGGGGTGGATACATAGAAAATGTTACAGAGAGTCATGAACAGAAATGGATGCTAAAGCTGAGCGCTGAAAGATATCCAGGTCTTAATGGCACTACCTCTTTGATTCCATTCTTAAAAGCCAGACGCCTCAAACACCAATTGTTGATATAGTCCATGCCAAGGATTTATGTGTACATTTTAGATGGATGCATACATACTCTGTGTGTGTGTGTGTGTGTGTGTGTGTGTGTGTGTGTGTGTGTGTGTGTGTGTGTGTGTGTGTGTGTGTGTATGTATATATATATATATATATTTATATATATATATATATATATATATATATATATATATATGTGTATTTTATCTATTTTTTTTTGCATTTCTTATGTGTTTTTCTACAACAGAGGTATATGCTTTGCAGTTGCCAATTTAAAGTATTTAAATCATGACATCATTAATTAACTATAATTGATGTGATAATTGGCTACTTTTGTACCTATTTAAGCACTGAAATGCATTTTAGTTTTGTCTGATGAAGCAACCACGGTTGCGAAAGCGCTCACCTTTGTTCATCTGTTTTTTATTTTATTAAACTTTTTTGTGTGTCACCTTGGTGCATCGTGTTTATATTATTTATTTTTTTGCACCCTGGTATTACCCGCAGCCGATGTTCTTCATCTCACATTGCTGCAGTCATAACCTGTGGGTAGTCCGCTGTCCTCGGTCGGCCCGAATACCAAAGTGTTAGGCTGGCGTCGGTCATGGTCGCTTAGATCTGACGTCAGTACGCCGTGGTACTAAAGCGCATGACCGACGTCATATCCTCAGTCTTTCTTGCCGCATGGTCCGAAGCAGAAGCGTTTGCAAGTGCCGTTCGGCGTTCTGAAATTTTCGTATTCTGAGTTTCAGACCGAAGACCAAGTTGGGCTAAGTACCCCGTTGGGGAATATTTTTGTCTTTTCTTGCCTCAGTTAAATCCGGATGTCAGAAAAAGTGAATAATTGTATTTCTTGTGGGAAACCGATACCTCATAGGGATTACCACTCTCTTTGTATTCCTTGTTTGGGGCCTGAGCACGACATAGTCGGGTGTCGCTTTTGTGCTAAATTTAATAAGCGCACCATTAAGCGTAGGTTAGATTGTGCTAGGCTTGTCTTCGGTAAGCGGTGTAATTACAAAATGCCGTCGGATCCTCCGACGCCCGCTACTGCGAAGAAGCGTAAAGAGAAATCTTTGAAATCCAAGCAGGATGAGTCGTCCGTTCCAGACGCCGGTTCTTTAGAAACCATGGTGGAGTCTGTGGATCCGGCCAACGTTTCAGTTGAGTCTCAGGGGGAACCTTTAGTTTTGCAAGATGTGGCCTCTCAGGAGTCGGGTCAGGCTGAGGGGGCCTCTCAGGTTGCTGTACTCCCTTCCTTGCATAAGGTGGTTAGGCCTTCTCCCTCTGTCTCTAAGGTACCTTCAAAGGCTAGGCCTGGTTTGTCTTCCTCTGGCGTCAGTCCTAGTTCTGCAGGTTCTGTGCCTAAAAAACACATGCTTAAAATGGCAGAAGATTTAATTACCTTGATTAGAGGTTCTATGCCCCCTCCAGATAAGAGGCCTAGGGTGGAGCCAGAGGTGGAAGGATTGGAACATTCTTCAGATTATTCAGAGTCTTCGGCTGAAGACATTCAGGATTTCCCCCTTATTCTGATTCTGACGCAGAGGATTCTAGTCCCTCTGCTTCCCCTCCTGAGGATTTTTCTTTTTCAGAAACCCTGCATTCTATGAGAGAGCATTTTAAATGGGAAGGTCAGGATTTCTCAGATTCCCGAAAGAGGCTTAGGGAATTCTTGTTTTTACCACAACATAGGCCCTTGGCTATACCTCCGGTTTTGGATGTTGTACAGGATGTTTTCTCTGAGGCTTCCCTTAATCCAGACTCTTTGCCTCCTGCCCCGATTAAGCCAGACAGGTATTACAGGGTGCCAGAGGCTCATAAATATTTGTATAAGAGCCCTAGGGCTGACCCAGAAACCATTAGCCAGGGACCTAAGGGTGTCAGGGCTTCTGTTGTAAAGAATCCAGTTCCCATGGATAAGGACTCTAGAGCTCTGGATAGGTGGGGTAAAAAAGTGTATACCTCTTCCACTCTTGCAATGAGGGCTTTAAATTGCCAGTTTCATATGCTGAAGTACCAGAATTTTCTTCTTAGTCAATTGAAATCTAAGGTGGATGCTTTAGCAGAGGGCATAGAGTGTAAAGAATTACAGGATTTGGTTCATGCCTCTGATCAGGTGGGTAAGCATTCTTTGCAGTGTGGTTTTGATGCTTTGCAGGCCTCTTCTAGGGTGGCTGCCACTGGATCAGTTATTCGTAGGCACGCGTGGCTTAAGGATCAGAACTTGTCAGAGCATGTTAAAGCTCGAATTTTGGATGCTCCCCTTCAGTCTGAAGTTTTGTTTGGTTCTCCTGTGGAGTCAGTCTTGAAGAAAATGGAGGAAAAAGCTAAGTCTATGCAGACTGTTAAAGATTTTTTACAGGTGCAGCCCCCTAAGTTTAGCAGAAATTGGCCTACTAAGGGATGGGCTTACCCTTCTTCTGATTTACAGTCTAGGGGCAGATCTAGACGTGGTAGGGGCAGAGCTCATGCACAGGGTTCTTTTAGGCCTAGGACGTGGAGTTCCCCTGCACAGTCTACAGGTGAGGGCAGGGGCCAGTCCTTTCGTAAACAGACCCAATGACCTGCATCTTCAGCTGCCAGATCCTTCCTGTCTGGCAGCTCCTCTGGGAGGCAAGTTGGCACTTTTCAGGCAAAATTGGCTTTTGGTCACCCAGGACAAATGGGTGTTGGACATTATAAACCGAGGCTACAAGTTTTATTTCCACACATTGCCCCCTTTCAAAGGCATGCCAGACGTTCCTCCTCAGCAAAAGGCAGAGGCTCACAAACAGATTTCTTTACTTCTTCAAATGGGAGCTATCCAGCAGGTTCCTCCATCAGAGGTGGGCCTAGGATTTTATTCTCGCCTGTTTCTTGTACCAAAGAAAGGAGACACTTGGAGACCAATTCTGGATTTGTCTATTCTCAACACATACCTGGACATTCCAAAATTCAAAATGTTGACTTTGCAACAACTTCTACCTATGCTAGGCAAAGATCACTGGATGGTAACTCTGGATCTCAAGGAGGCTTATCTTCATATTCCTATCAGGCCAAGCTGCAGGAGATTCCTGCGTTTCGGGCTGGGACTTTACATTATCAGTTCTCTGCATTGCCCTTTGGCTTATCTACTGCGCCCAGGGTATTCACAAAGGTTCTGGCTCCGGTGATAGCCTTCTTAAGGTTAAGAGGAATACAAATTTATCCTTATTTGGACGATTGCCTGATTCTTGCTCAAGACAAAGACAAGCTACTTCACCATCTTCAGTATGTTATGGCAGTGTTAAGGTGCCTAGGGTATTCTGTGAACGAAATAAAGTCCAGTCTAGTACCCTCTCAGGACATGTGCTTTCTGGGTGTGAGACTGAATACAGCCTCTCAGATGGCATTTTTAACCCCGGACAAGCAAAGAAATCTTACCCTTTACTTCCAACAATTGTCTCTCCTGTCCAGGCTGACTGCAAGGACAGTCCTTCAAGCCTTGGGGTTCATGGTATCTTGTATTCTGGTGCTTCCCAATGCCAAACTGCATATGAGGAAGTTACAATGGTATCTCAAGAGTGTATGGACTCAACACTGCCACGATTTGGACACTGTCATTCAGATAATACCTTGCATTCAAAAGGAATTTTTGTGGTGGGCTCAGGAATGTCACCTAAACAAGGGACTTTCTGTGACCCGACCAGAGGCGAGTCAGATCTTAACGACAGATGCCTCGGACAAGGCTTGGGGAGCACACCTCAATGGAAAATGGGTTCAAGACACGTGGCCTGCCAGACTTCAACATTTGCATATCAACATGAAGGAGATGTTAGCAGTCCAATTTGCATTGATGGCCTTCAAGGATCTACTTCACCCAGGACAAGTGTTGATTCAAACAGACAACACAACTGTCATGTGGTACATCAACAAGCAAGGGGGAACCCATTCGTACCCACTTTGCAGGCAAGCTATGATTTTGTGGGAAACTGCTCTCAGTTTGCACCTCACTCTTCAGGCAAGGTTTCTGCCAGGAGCACAGAACTCCTAAGCGGATGTTTTGAGCAGACAGATGGTGGATCCCCACGAGTGGAAACTGGATCCTCATGTATTTCGACAGTTGACAGTGATTTGGGGGACTCCAGACATAGATCTGTTCGCTTCTCCACTAAATTTCCAGTTGCCAAAGTTTTGCACAAAGATGTTTCATCCAAAAGCTTGGAAAGTGGATGCTCTATCATTCAGTTGGAACAATCTTCACGTCTATGCCTTTCCTCCTCTGCCTCTTCTTCCCAAGGTGCTCTTGAAGGTCAGACGGGACAAGCCCTCCATGATTCTTATAGCTCCAGATTGGCCACGTCAGCACTGGTACCCTCTTCTGAGGAGTTTAGTACAGGAGCCTCCTTGGCCTTTGCCATCAAGTCCACACCTTTTGTCCCAGGCAGGCAATCATTTCCTCAATGTCAGGATACAGTCCCTGCATCTTGACGGCCTGGCATATTCTGTTCTAAACCCTGGAGGGTCGCAGCTTCCTCAACAAGTTTTGAATGTTATTTTGGAGGCCAGGCGGCCTAGTACAAGGAAGGTTTATGCTGATAAATGGAGGAGATTTTTTCTTTGGAGCAAAGCAAAGTGCTTTGATGTTTCAGTACCTAATTTGAGTGTTTCACTTCAGTATCTTACAGAATTACTCGACAAAGGTTTGTCTTTCTCCTCTGTAAAAGTTCATGCTGCAGCCATTTCTGCTCACTATGACTGTGACCCGCCTTTATTCTCTCATCCTTTGTTCAAGCAATTTCTTAGAGGGGCAAAGAACATAAGACCCCCACGTAGAGCTCCTACTCCTTCCTGGGATCTCAATTTTGTGTTGGAGAAACTCACTTTATCTCCTTTTGAACCTGCAGCTACAGCTGAGTTGAAGGTTTTTGTCTTGGAAGACAGCTTTTTTGTTGGCCATTACGTCTGCTAGAAGGGTATCTGAATTACAGGCTCTAATGGCAGTTGAACCCTTCCTAATATTTCATAAGGACAGGGTCTCTTGTGTACTAACCCTACTTTCATGCCTAAAGTGGTCTCAAATGTGGCCTTGAACCAGTCTATTCATTTGCCTACTTTTTATGCTGATCCCCAGAATAAAGGGGAAAAGATTTTGCACTCTTTGGATATTCACAGGCAGTTGCGTTATTATTTGAGCAGAACTAAAGGGTTCAGACAGTCTCAACAGTTTGTTTCTTTTGCTTTGGGTTCTCAGGGGAAACCTGTTTCTAAACAAACTATGTCTAAGTGGATTGGTCATTGTATTGCTTTTTGTTATTCTCATCATGGTAAGGAGATTCCGGCTGGAATCAGGCCTCATTCCACTAGGGCTACTGCCACTTCTACTGCTTTTCTGAGGGGTGTAGCTACTAAAGATATTTTGGAGGCAGCTACGAGTTCAGTGCACACTTTTTCTAAACATTATCCTCTCCCTCTTTATTCTAAATCTAGGGCTGGGTTTGCCACTGCAGTTTTGCAGGGCATGTTAGCAGCTCCCAATGCTTTATGATTTTGCCATCCTCCCTTTACCTTTGCTTTGGGATTCTACCCACAGGTTATGACTGCAGCAATGTGAGATGAAGAACATAGTACAGTTTTGTACCTACCATAAATGTAGATGTTCGAAGATCCACATTGCTGCAGTCCAATTTTCCCTCCCTCCCTCCTTCCCCACTGTAGTTTGGGGTGGTTGTGTGGTTTGAGTTGTAGATATGGTTTGTACATGGGTGGCTGGATGTTTTCCTATTTTTTGGCTATGGCCTTTCTTTTTAGGGCCTTCTGACATCTGGGGCAAGAAAGACTGAGGATATGACGTCGGTCATGCGCTTTAGTACCACGGCATACTGACGTCAGATCTAAGCGACCATGACCGACGCCAGCCTAACACTTTGGTATTCGGGCCGACCGAGGACAGCGGACTACCCACAGGTTATGACTGCAGCAATGTGGATCTTCGAACATCTACATTTATGGTAGGTACAAAACTGTACTTTTCTCTTCAGTTTTTGCTCGACTTTTACTCGGCTAAGGGGCACACGCATATATGGAGGATTCCTCTACTGAGCTGTCCATGAATGGACAACACCATCATTTTTTTAAGAATCCTGGATATTCCAGTTAATCCGCTTTTGAATATGGACTTATGTGCTGGCTTTAATGATATTTCAACTACTCAACACCTACCATAATTTCTTGAGCATTACAAAAACCTGGAGAATTTAATGTATAAATACAAGAGGTTACAATGGCAGCGCCTGCATTTACAAGCTTCACTGGAAGCGAAGATCATTCCTCGTGGCCTTTGAATACTGAATATGCCTACCTACGGAGAAACTTATCCTGTTTTACTCCGTAAATGGCAAGAGCTTAATTTGCAGTTTAGCTCTAAATATATGGAACTTCTTTTGGAATTTTTCTCACCTATTGAACTAGAGCTTAAATCACAAATTATTGCTCTAGAGTCTAAAATGACAGAGTTTTTCACCAGATATTACCCTTAATAAGATGAGCCAATTGCAAGATAATATAATTGCGTATGAAAAAAAGCTTCAAACAACTAAATTATCCTAACTGAATAGAGATAAATCTGACTTTGCCAAGAACAACGTTTTCTCATGGCCCAGAGAAACTGTGAATAAAACTATTCAAGGGAATTTTGTTTCCAATGGTGTTCATAATGCAAATACCACTTTAAATGATTGCGTGGTTCGAGCTGCCACTTCGGTTTTACTTCCGGCTCTTCTACCAACCAGGCTACCATAATGAAGGTATCTATGAACGCTGAATGCAGCGATAGTGCTAATCAGGCCACAGCTTCTATATCCAGTGATCTCAAGGCTCCTATTAGTACTGGGGAGAAATCGGGACACAATATGAGAATTACACATCCATCGGCACCACCAGTAGCACCGCATGCTTCAAATATCTCTACAACTGTGGACTCCTGCTTGCAGGAAGCTAAGAATAATGTGAGTGTTTTTTTTAGACAAATCCAAGAAGGGTGATTTCACGCTGAAGGCAGCATTACCCTTCAGAACTCGCACAAAGAGCCTTCCACACAATGGGCAGATATCCCGGATCAACCAGATGGAAGGAACAGTTCAGTCGTCCAAAAGGAGACGCATGTAACTCCAGGTCTGGTTATAAACATTTCTTCTTTTGAATTAAATACTGAACAACTTAACTTATTAAATAAGGGGCTATCATTTATACCTGCGAGGAAGGCTGATATAACAGAGATGTTAAAAGATTTAAGGTTATTAGGCAGAAGCCTGCCTTTGAAATGTTTGTTTCCAACAAGTGTAGATAATATGAACTCTACCTACAAACAACCTAGTACATTTGTTCCAGCTACCCCAATAGGGGTCCAAAGAGTTATTGATACCTGTGAAACTGCCTTTAGATAATAAGTGTTTCATCTAGTAATAATCGCTCTTTTTGTAATTTAACTATGGAAGAGCATAGAGCCCTGCAAGAACTAAAAAATCTACATTCATTGGTTATTAAACAAGCTGATAAAGGTGGTGGTATAGTTCTATTAGATAGAGCTATATGTCCAACAAATGGAAAAACTTTTATTAAATACTCATACATATCAATGTATTTCTAAACCTGCTGTTAATGCCATTATTGATAAAGTTTCTTTTTTGTTTTTGATTTACTAATTACTGGTTTAATTGATGAATCACTCTTTAAATATTTTAATATTACTAAGCCTATTGTTCCAAGTATTTATGGTTTACCTAAGGTCCACAAGGACCTATTTACACCACCAATGCGGCCTATAGTCTCAGGGGCTGGCTGGTGCACTGAACCCCTTTCTATATTTGTTGAAGGCAACCTACATGGCCTTTTAGAGAACTGCCATACCATATTAAGGGATACGAAGATGTTTCTGGAAGGGTTACACAATAGAATGGATAGTATTGCTGAAGACATGGACTTTGTCCTGGTTGCTATGGACATAGAATCATTATTTACCAACATCCCTAATTCTTGGGGTGTTGAAATTATGAGAGTTTTTGACAGTTAACAAATGCTTTACTAATAATAAGATTCAATTGATTTGCAGCTTACTAGAAATCATCTTAGAAAATAATATTGTCATGTTCCAAGATCATTTTTTTCTGCAGAAGGTTGGCATGGCCATGGGGACCCCATGTGCCAACAGTTATGCCAACCTAGCTTTGGTTTGTTGGGAAGAGGTAAATATTCTCCCTGATAAGAATCCCTATCTAGGACAAGTACTTTGGTATGTACGTTTTGTAGATTATGTCTTTATGTTGTGGAAGGGCTGCGGCTCGGATTTTGCACAGTTTTTACAATATTTACATACTACAACTGATTTTTTGAGATTTTCTCATCAGATCTCTGCTACTGACATCAATTTTCTTGATGTCCATATCACCAGGTCTCATTTGAATCATCTAAGTAGTAACATCCATTTTAAACCGACTAGAAAAAATACACTCTTGCATAAATCCAGCATGCACCCTGGACACATACCCAGGAATGTACTTAAAGTGCAAGTTTTTAGGACATTAAGACTACATGATAAAGATGAGGATGCAGTGACTGCACTCAATAATTTTAAAATCTGATTTTTTGGAAAGGGCTTATCAAGGTGCTGATATTGACCAGACTATTTCTAATGCCTGTCAACTGAGACATACTAGATGTAGACCTTATATGTATTCTAATAATAGTGCTGTTAACACATGCAATCATACTCCTGCTAGTAATGATTTTAGAGTTGTATTTCAATTTGCCAGTAATATTAATCAGTACACAGATGTTGTTAAGAGATACTGGCATTTGTGACAAGATGTCCCTAGCCTTAATGACACAATTGGTGACATTCCTTGTTTTAGTTTTAGGAACAACAGGGCACTTGAGCAGCATCTCTGCAACAGAGAACCACGTATCTCTACCTGTCTGGGCACATTTCCTTGTAGATCCTGTAGTGCTTGCCCTTATATTTATAGCAAAAGCACATATATTCACCCAACAAGGCATTTTAAGTTATGTTCTAATCAATATTCAGATTGTAAGACCACCAATGTTGTTTATTTCTGTTTTTGCCAGCAATGTCCTGCTTTTTATGTAGGCAAAACCAACCGGTTGTTCAAAGACAGAATTTTAGAGCATATCCTTGACATCAGAAATAATAAGCAATCTAATGCTCTTGCCAATCATGTTATGTGTACAGATCCTTCTCATTCTTTTAAAGTTTTGTTCTGCAACGTATCCACAGAAGTCTTAGAGGTGGATACATAGAAAATGTTACAGAGAGACATGAACAGAAATGGATACTAAAGCTGAATGCTTAAAGATATCCAGGTCTTAATGGCACTACCTCTTTGATTCCATTCTTAAAAGCCAGATGCCTCAAACACTAAGGATTTGTGTACATTTTAGATGGATGCATACATACTTTGTGTGTGTGTGTGTGTGTGTGTATATATATATATATATATATATATATATATATATATATATATATATATATATATATATATATGTGTGTGTGTGTGTATTTTTACATATATTTTATATATATATATATATATATATATTTTATATTTTATCTATGTTTTATTGCATTTCTTATTTTGTGTTTTTCTACAACAGAGGTATATGCTTTGCAGTTGCCTATTTAAAATATGACATCATTAATTAACTATAATTGATGTGATAATTGGCTACTTTTGTACCTGTTTAAGCACTGAAATGCATTTTAGTTTTGTCTGTTGAAGCAACCACGGTTGCGAAAGCGCTCACCTTTGTTCATCTGTTTTTTATTTTATTAAACGTTATTGTGTGTCACCTTGGTGCATCGAGTTTATATTATTTATTTTTTTGCACCCTGGTATTACCCGCAGCCGTTTTTCTTCAGTTTTTGTTTGGTGAGAAGTTGCTTATTTCTGTATAATGCTCCTAGTTTTTTGGGACTTTTTTTATGGTCATGGATATGTGAATGTCAAATTTTAGTTTGTCTATTTCCACTCTTAGCAATTTGGTGTGTTCAGTTGGGTATATAGTGGTGTTGTCTGTTGCTGTGATGTTAAAGTGAGAGTTGTTTTGAGTATGTTTGGTGGGTTGTAAGATGAGTAGTTTAGTTTTGTTTGGGTTGAGTATTAATTGGACATCGGATAACCAAGTTTCAACAGAGGAAAAGGCTTCCTGTGTGACTTTTTGCAGTTTGGGTAGGGACTGGGCTGAGCAGATGATTGTTGAGTCATCTGCGTATTGTATGAGTGTGCCATGTTTGGTGGCAGAGGCTAGATTATTGGTGAAAACAGAGAAGAGTAGGGGTCCAAGGATGGATCCTTGGGGAACCCCTTTGGAGACAGGTAGTTGGGGAGATATGTCATTCTGCCATACAACGGATTGTTGGCGGTCAGACAGGTAACTCTGAAACCAGTTGGTGACTGACTGAAAGAAGGATAGGTTATTGAGGACAGAGATGAGTTGTTTGTGTGGGACCATGTCAAATGCTTTAGATAGGTCTAGGAAAGTAGCAGAGGAGAGATAGCCATTGTTTTTATGCTGAAGGATAGTGTTAGTAAAGGAGAGTAAGGCAGTGGTGGTGCTATGGTTTGGTCGGAAACCATGCTGAGTATTGGAAATGAGGTTGTTAGTAAGGAGGTAGTCTGAGACCTGAGAGTGTATGCATCTCTCTAGTATTTTGTAGAGTGGAGAGAGAATAGCTATGGGGCGGTAATTGGTTAGTTCTGTGGAGGGGCCGCCTTTGTGGAGGGGAATTATGTGATACTTTCCACAGTGTGGGAACGTAACTTTCTGACAGAGATTGGTTAATCAAGATGGATACTGGGTAGGCCAGAGCATCAGCTGCGATTTGTAGGTATTCACTTGGGAGGTTGTCTGCTGCTAATTTGGTGGGCTTAAGTTTAGTTAAGAGTTTTTTTATGTTGGAGGTAGGTACAGGAGAAAAAGAGAAGGCAGTGGGGAGATTACTAGTTGAAGATGTGGGGAGGGGGGTTGTGTTGTTTAGCTAGTGATAGTATGGTTTGTGTGAAGAGTGTGTGTTGAATGAGGTAGCAATATTTTCGGAGGAGTGAGGGATGTTAGGAGGAGGGGTACTGACTTTACCTGGGTGGAGGATGGAGTTTAGGGAGGACCAGAATTGTTTGGGGCTGTGTTGGGAGGAGTCTAGGGCAGACAGGTAGTATTGAAATTTGTCCTGTTTTATTAGCTTTTTGACTCTACTGCGTAGTTCTAGGAATTTCTGTCTAGTTGAGAGGGTTTTGCACCAGTGCTCCTAGGCTTTATCCCTGTTTTTCATTTCTGACTTAGTGGTTTTCTGTAGCCATAGGGAGGGTTGTGCTTTGGTTCTGGAAAGTGTTATGGGGGCATGGTATTTAAGGATGCTCAGGAAGGTAGTATTAAAAAATTCAACTGCGTCATCAAGACTGAGGTACTTTAGGGGATACCAGTTACATTCTTTGAGGGATGAGATGAATGTGAGTGGGTTAAAGTTTAGTTTTTTACATATTTGACGGTAGATGACAGGTTTAGCTTGGTATAGTTATTTTTTGAGTAGGAATGTTGGGGAGTGATCACTGAGGCTATCTGATAAGCAGCCTGTTATATATGACTGGGGGCTCTTACTGCCTAGTATCCAGTCCAGGGTAGTGTTCTTGCTGGAGTTTTTATTTATCCTTGTTGGCGACTGGACTAGTTGGGTGAAGCCATGAAGGTTTACATGATGGGTTGGATAGTTGCCAGAACAGGATTGCCAGTCAATATTGAAATCACCTAAAAATATAGTTTCTTGGGGGAGATGGTGGGTAGACCAGCTGAGGAGGTTTTCTAGTGGAGGGATATTTTGGCCAGGTGCGCAAAGTAGCATCCAGTTATGTTGATGGTTTTGTTTTGGTTTATTTTGAGGTTGATATATATTATTTCTTCATTGCCTGTTTGTGGAGCTGATGATTTTAAGATCTGGATATTTAGATGCTGTTTAAATATTATAGCTACACTACACCGCCTCTTTTCTTGTTTAGCCGGTCTACTCTTAGTATGCCGGTAGGGAGTATTTGCTCACTGGTAATGTGAGGTTTTGGCCAGGTTTCTGTCAGTATGACTATATCTGGGGAGTAAAGGTCTATGGTGGCATGGAGTTCATGGACTTTGTTGGGTGTACTTCTAATATTTAGGCTTAGTAGAAGGAAGTCACTTGGCTTTCTGTTGGCTGTGATATGGGAGAAGTTGTGGTTTCTAGTCAGATTATGAGGATTGGGGTTGGAGATGGTAGGGCCAGGGTTGGAGTGGATGTCTCCACTTAGGGCTAGTTTGATATGCATGAGGTTATTAGTTTTCTCAGTTTTTGAATGTGTTTGTTTATTAGGGAAACTTTATGATTGTGCTCTGCGGGTAATAGGTATGGTGGGAAGGTTACTATGTTAAGTTGTAGGGATGCTTTATGTTTGAGTAATATAGTTGGTAGAATATGTGGGGGGTGCATAGGGATGGTTCTTGAGTTGGTAGAAGGGGAGTTTAGTGAGGGTGAGACATGAGTGGTGGTGTGAGTAGTAGTACAGTGGTAGTGGTTGAGTGGGGGAATAATGGAGCTTTGGTAGGATGTAAGATATGTAAGGAGAGTGCATGCAGTGAGCATAGGTAAGGTATGCTTGTACATGTTAGTTGAGGAGGTGTGATAGTAGTGGGAAGATGGAGGCGGTAGTGTTGGGTTAGTGTTGTGGTTGGCTATTGGAAAGATGGGATGGGTTCGTGAGTGTAATAAAGGTAGGACCACTGGGGGCGGGAGGTAATAGGGGGCAGGGTGGGGAGCGAAGCAGGTAGAGACCCTGTTAGTTGCTCTTATGCGGGGGCTGGAAACAGTCTGGTAACAGAGTAAACTGATAAATGAACATATGATGGTGACAAAGGGTGGTTGTAGTTTTAAAAATGATGCCTGCCACAGGTAATATTTATTAACTTTGGGATTGGCTTAAGGTAATAAACAGGGAAGGGAGAGGGGGAGAACAAGGGTGTGAGCAGGCAGTTCTTTTGTACTGCTGCTAATGAGCCAAAGCAAAGACAAGTTTGTGTCTAAGAAACAATCAGAATTGACCAAGGACTGCTCTGAAACTGTAAGTCATTTCTTAACCATTTCTCAGGTGGAAAAACAGGATAACCTTGTATCAGTAGGCTACTGTGGTCTCAGTTTAAATTAACAAACACACAGTACTGATCAGTTATGGATACTACTTGCTAACAGAAGAGAATAAGAGAGAAAGTGGAAGATGAGTGTGTGTCTGTGTGCTGCTTACAAGCCAAAGCAGAGTGCTCTCCAGGGGAAAATGAATATTGGCCCAAACAGGTAGACAGGTAGACACATACTCAAAGTTAACTTTAGCTGTTTGCAGACAGTTCAGACCTGGGCTGCGCTTTTCTTATAAGAATGATAAAGGTGGTACCGCAGTTGAATACTTAAGAGTGGTGTTAGGTTGAAAAGACACTGAGCTCCTCATGGGGCCTGTAGCAGAGTGGATTGTAGTTATGAATAGGGAATACCTTCTGCATACCCTCGATGTTCATAGGCAACTTCGTTTCTACTTGGACAAAACTAAATCTTTCAGGAAAATGGATCAATTTGTTTGTGGCCCTTGCAGGACCCAGATTGGGTAAGCCTGTTTCCAAAATGACTTTATCTTCTTGGCTCAAACGCCATTACTTTCATCTGCCATCAGAACAAAGTGTTCTTACCTTCCAAAATAAAAGCTCACTCTACTAGATCGATGGCTACTTCTGTGGCTTTTCATTCCAGAGTCTCTATGGATGATATCTGCACAGCAGCCACTTGGGCCAGATCTCATACCTTTGTCACTCATTACAAATTGGATCTGGCCTCCAGTGGACGAGCATCTTTTGGTTCTATGGTGCTCAGGAATGTCCTTCCTTAGGGCCACCGAGGACTCAAGTAGCTGGGGACTCGGTCCTAACAGTAAGGAATGAATAAAGATTTACAACATCAGATAAAGAAGTTATGTCTTATCATAATGTTCCATCTGTGTTGTAGATCTTTATTCATTCATTACTTCCTGTCCTCCTTCCCCCTGCCTGCCTGGACTCCTGGTGGACTTTAGGATTTCCTTTTAGTTAAGGTATCTGCTCAGATAGAGCCTCCCCCTATCACTATTACTACTTCTGTACTATAATGTCGGACACACTCGAACTGAAGAGACTATGAGAGGGGCATTGTACGTCTTAGCTGAGAGTTTTTGGCTGGCGTGAGCTTGTTCATGTTTTGTCTCTCCTGCTGTGGTAAATCTGGTTGAGGTGGAGGGGGTCAGGGGGAGGTGGCAGGGTCACAAAATCTAGCGCATTTTCATCTGTGACAGTTGACAGCACTGTTGCCTGTTGTCTGTATACTTAATTGCAGTCACTCATTTCAACAGAATCTCCTTTCTGCATTCCTGTGTAGACTGAGTTCTAAGACTACATTCTGTTATTTTATAATTTATAATATTCTGCATGTTGTTGTTATTCTCTTTAAGGATTGGCATCCAAAGTCCCAGTCTCTCATTGTTTCTTGAGCTTCTTCCTTGCCCCCCCCCAGATAAAATCCTTCAGCTCCTTATTAATTGCCATCCACAACTTCTCTCGTTGATAAAAATATGCCTGACCTGTGTGTAAAACTAAGGGGACTAAAAACATTTTAACTGCTTGCATCTTGCTATTGATATCCATATAACAGAGCTTCCAATTTTTCAGTTTTGTATTATCTTTTGTTTAGCCTCTTCCTGCATATCCTGTTTAATCCATACTCCTGAGTACTTCATTTTGTCATGTCCTCATAAATATGGATATTGTCAAACCATTTTGTGTGTGGTTACATAATTTACAGCTATTGCCTTTGTTTTAGCTTTATTAATTTTGTATCCCAAAAAGATATGAAACTGCCTCAAAATGTTCTGCAACACTGAAATGTCCTTTTCTGGTTTTATCAGGTGTAAATTAATATAATCCATTCTACAAAAATATTTTTATTTCAGGAATGAAATTTGGCTGAAACTTAGACACTTTAGCGCAAGAAATTTGATTTATTCCTTGTAAAGAGTAGAATAGCTGGAAGGTTTAAAAGAGGTTCATTATGTAGTATAGAAAGCCGTGACAGTATTTAACTGTTTACTTTCCTTGATGATGGGTGCTGCGGTAGCGTTGTCGCCTCACAGTAAGACGCTGTCCGGTTCGATTCTCAGCTAGAGCGTCTTCTGCGTGCAGACATACGTGAATGGGCGTACCTTCTTTGAAGGTTGTGCGTCAGGGCTGGTAATTCGGCACATAAAAATCAACTACCAATCATTAGTGGACCGGAGTTCCGCTGTGGCGATCCCTAACCGGGAAAAGCCGAAAGACGCAACAACTTTCCGTGATGATGAGAAAGACAAAATAAGTGTTTGAAGATAAATTTGGTGATTTATATATATGTCAAACAGAGCACCTCCTTGGCCCTCTTCAAAAGGAACCTTGACGATTGGATGGGAGATAGGAAATTCACCCCGGGGATCACGTCAGTCGCCCTGTTAGACAGGGATCCAGGGCAGTAAATATTGTGGGAAGAAATATCCAGGGAATTGTTACGGCTAGGCTTTTATAGGCCCTAGGGCTGATAGCCTAGTACCAACCTATGAACCTATTGCTGTCAGCCTAACTGTAATCTGCTGTTTGTTCTTTACAAGAACACCATGTCCTATAGTGACTATGGCTGCATATATTACTTGCATGAAGAACAAAGCCAAAGACTGCGAGTTTGGTAACCTGAATGCTTTTCTAATTAGAGTAGAATTTAGGGTGTAAACATTGTGGCATAAGTAATGGGCTATTAAGAAGAACACAGCTAATTTTATCAAAAGTTATACCCAGGAGAACAAAAAAGTAACTGAAAATTAAAATAAAATAATGAGAAATAAAGGCAAAATATATTGTACACACAATGGACATGAAAAAGAAAGCCAGGAAACAGTGCAGTATCAGGGGCAGAGAAAACACTGCATCATTAAAATTCTTGTTTGTGGGAAGTGTGGTTAAAACCACGACATGAAGTATCTTTGTCATTTTCGCAAAACTAGTGCTAAGAAGGATATTTTGTAAAACAAATGTAAAAAGCAAAACAGTATTTTCAGAAAAGTTTGCATATTTGTGAACTTGAAGTAAGAGTATGACTTTTTTTCAGATATTGAAGTAAAAAGACTACATTTTCAAATTTTGTAGGTTATTGGACAGAAGTACTAAGAACTAGAGAATGCTACTGCATGTGCACAGTGTAATATATTGTCAGCAGTTACAGCTATACAACTGTGGCTAGATAATACTCAATAAGGAGGTGTTTGTACATGTTTAATATATTCTAGTCAGTGTGTGGTACCATTAAGTCAAAAAAGCTGACATGTCAAGAATAAAGTTCAACTGTCTTTTTCAGACTGTGGAACTTATGTGCATTTTCCTAATATTTTGGGTTGTTTGGCTTGTGAAAGGCTAAGCGTTGTAAAAAATAATTTATAGTGTGAGAACAAAGATTATGTATGTTTTAAAATTAAATACCTCATCACAGTGGCATTTCAAGTACTGTGCAGTACCATAAAAGGGATATTATGCATGACTATGCTAATTTGTTTATGGACTTAGGAAACTTGCCTTGAGAGTATCACATACAGATAATACCTGGTGTAGTGCCATGTGGACATGCTGTAGGATGGGCACTTAGATGTAGAGTAGAACAGGAACTGAAAATAATGGAATGGCTAGGTGGTATTAAATGGTTTATAGCAGGAGAACGGTGCTAAGAAAAAAGAAGAGTCACAGTTTTATTGATCTACAAGGCATAAATAGAGTGAAGAAAAGGGTACAATACACATTGCTTACATTTGTTAAGTAGTCTCATGAGTTGCAAACAAAAAGTTTTTCTCAGTTCACTGCTACAAAGCAGAGTTTAGTAGTAGTCTAAAGAAGGGCAAACACTTGAGATTTTCTGAGTACCAGGTGGTAAGCATGTTTTCTGTCAGATAAAGATCAAGCAAGGAAGCACAACATTGTGTATCTTTTAGTATGCCACCAGGCTCTTTAGACTTCCATTTTGTATTTTGTCAGAACCCAAGATCTTCCAAAGAGCTAATGCTTATGCAATTGGTTGCTTGCAAGATGTTGTAAACATAATTGCTGACCTCTTGGTGTATAATTAGACACAACAACAACATGAGAGTAGACTGATACAGCTGATGAATAGAATGGGATAGCATATTTTCAAGTTAAATAAGGGGAAAATGTAAAATGTGAGTGGCAAGTTCAGAATACATTAATCATATTCTATTTCAGATGACCAGAAAAAATCTAGCGGTTGTGTAAATGTTAATCCCAAAAGTCAAGCAGGTACTTGCAGATGTCTCTGTGAGAGTGCATTATCTTGCACAGCTTGTAGCCAGTCCATCTGAAATAGTTATGCCTTTGTTGAAAGTGTTAGATCATGATGTAGTCTAGGAATTGAGCAATGAAAGGGGTTTTGAAGTGATCAAACGATTATACATCTCCCATTGTTATGTTACTATGATGTGAATAAGTATGTTGTATTTCAGGTAGATGCCTGTCAGTTGACCCATGAGCAACTGGTCTATTCTCTTCAAGGAACACCAGTTGTTCATCAAGAGCATTGACTGGTGCACAAATGAATTGCACTTAGAAGTGAACTGTTAATAACAGTGTATGAATATGAGACATTCCATGAATGTATTTCACAAGGAAGTTTGTGTAGAAACAGACTAAAGGTGTTTTAAAGCATATTCAGATAGTCATTTGTTTAAGGCACCTAAAAGATTGCAGAACTTTACTTACAGAAGTTTGTTTTCAGAGAGATATATACAACCAGACCAGACAAGGAATCACACACAATGGATATTTTGAGAAGAACAAAAAGTCATTTGTTTAAGGCACCTAAAAGATTGTAGAACTTTACTTACAGAAGTTTGTTTTCAGAGAGATATATACAAACCAGACCAGACAAGGAACCACACACACTGGATATTTTGTGAAGATTATATTTGCCAAAGAATCATGAAGAACTAACTGGTAGGAGGAAAAAACTATAGAGTATATAGGTAATGTCACAGTTTAAAATGACAGCAGAATAATTTCAGAGGTGTAATGATAATATTTCCTTAGTAGTAGAACTGCTGAAAGATGTTACAGTGAAGGCTTGACCTTAGCAATAGATCATCAATAAAAAAAATTGTTCAGTCTTCTTTTTTTTTTTTCCAAAGAATTATGTTCTTTCCAGTGGTGATCAAAAGTGACAGAATACTGTTAAGTCAGCTGAGAATACTGATGTTTGAAAGGCCACATGAGGCACATCAGATTGTGTCAAAGAACAAGATGTATAATGTGCTAGCTTGGAATTTAGCTCAGATGGAACATGTAATAGAGCTTTGCCATCTGCAGTACATAGTATATACCGTAACAATAATCCAATGGGAGAGGTACTGTCTTACTCAATTTTGGGGCATCCTAAGATTAGAATTAACACTCATTTGTTCAATTTAAGACTAGCAGTATATCTTATTTGTGGAGTGATGTTCTAGATTTGATGAAATTATTGAATTCTCAGGCACAAAAAGAAAGAAACTCTTGTCTTCTTGAGGGAGGGAATAACTCCAGTTCTTGTATCCTGATAGTGGTCGCACAGGTCAGGAATTCAAGAGGTTGTTGTATGGGGGTTAATTTGGACATATAATGTTCAGCCTACATCTGTAATCAAAGGGATGGGGGCAGGGGCCATGTGGAAAAAAACTGTGTAAGCAGTGATGAATCTCTTAAGAAAGAACTGAACCAGTGAGGATTTTTCCTCTTGTGATTTTGGGAGTGTAGCAATGTTTTCATACAGAAAATCTGCCTGGAAGCTGCGGTGGTACAACGGTAGCATTGTTGCCTCACAGCAAGAGGTTCTCCTGTTCGATTTGTGGCTGGAGTGCCTTCTGTGTGAAGTCTGCATGTCCTCCCCATGGTCAAGTGGCCTCTGAAAGACATGCGTGAATGGACGTGCCTTCGCTGAAGGTTGGGCGTCGGGCTGGCAACTCGGCACCATAAAAAATCTACTGCCAATCATTAGCGGACCGGAGTTCCGCTGTGGCGACCCCTAACCGGGAAAAGCCAGAAAGACCAACAAGTACAGAAAGTCTGCCTCTGCCTTGCTCAACTGCAGATGAGCAGAAGGCTTAAAAATCAATTGGCTACTTCATGTACATTGTTGATGCTTTAGAATTATCATTAAAAGAAAGAAATACTGGAGCAGATTCATCAGCGACAGAAATGCTGCTGTGAAAAGACTTGCAGAAGATTAACAAGTTGAAAACAAAAGTAAGAATCCAGAAGTCATTGGAGAACTTGCAACCTGAAGTTGTTGATAAAGCATCTGAGCCATGATCTTTTGTAATTCATTGGGAAGATGGTACATGGGTATAAAAGTAATTTTAAATATTTTATGCAAGACAGTTAAAGTTGATGTTCTGGGAAAGGAAGCATTTGGAATTGTTACAAACTGTTCTGTTGCAAGAAAATAAGAATGTGATGATTGTGATAGTCGGGGGTTTAAGAAAAGGGCCCAGATTCCAAAAGACTTGTTCTCAATGTAAGTGTACATAAGAGGCACTAAATGTGGCTTTTCTGTATATACTAGATTCATTTTTTTCCCTAGTTTTATTTTTATAAGTACATCATCTAAATAATTAATACAGTCCAAGGCATATTCATATTTCAAATGAAAAAAATAGTAGTCTGTTGTAAGTACTGAAAAAATTCCTTTAATAAAGCAGTGTCAATTTCCCAGACGAAAAATAAATCCTCTAGATCACATCCACAGAAAACTTATTTAAAAACCTCAACAATCAAACCAAAATATATAATGTCAAATTAAAATGTTTTCATCATTATGTATGTTGTAAGTTGTACAGTATGTCCAAGTATTATCATTGGCTCAGCATTTATCCAAATTTTCTTATATAGTCATCTTTATCCAATATAGATAACTAGGCATACCTTTTCTCTTCTTTGTTTAATAACTGTTATCTGTTTGTGACCTATTTTAGTGGCTAACTCAATGTCTTAAAATGTCAGAGAAGTAATATTATTTTCTAGTAATTATTTTTCTACCTGTTGCCAAAAATCCACATGTCAAAGGGCTGTGTAATTAATTGATATATTGAGGGACCAGCAAGTGGTAAAGGTTTATTTGTTGCAGCTGTTTGGTGTCTCCAGTGCTTGGGAGCTTGAAATATAGTTTAAGTACTGTTTATAGCTGATTTTGTATCACTGCAATGTTTGCCTGGAATGTGGAAAACGTATTTGAGATTATTTTCACTGCAGGTTACACTAAATATTAAGAAAAGCAGAAGAGAAGTACTGGATGGGAATAGTGAGAGATTACTGTAGCACACTGACATGCTTTGGGGGAATGACTTGTTTTGTTTGGTTTGCAAGAACTAAACTGCAAGGGCATTGGGGGAGATTGTGCACTTTAAAATGTTAGACCCTGATCAGAATTTTGTCAGTCATTTGAGTAAGGCCAAAAGCTCTCTGTTATTGTGTATAAACAAAGCTGAAAGTGCAAGGGTGAATCCAGTCAACAAGATTAGCATATCACTTAGAAGAGAAATTAACTAGCATGCCAGTGAACAAGAAAGGCTTGTTCACAAATGACAAAAGTGAATTATGTATGTTAAAAAAAATTGAACATTCTAGTAAATATTTAAAAATACCTTTTCATTAGAGGTAGTAGTGCATATTAAGGTTTTGTGTTTTTTTTCCTAAGTAGAAATGAGTGTGAGGAGTAGAGAATAAAATTTGTCCTCCAGGTGACCATGAGTAATATTTGGTTCAAAAGTTGTCTACCCACAATATATGACTGCATTCACTATTACCGTCTTTATCCTTGATGGTAAAGTGTCTTAGTGTTGTTTTTGTCTCCACTGTGACCTAAATCTCAGCAACTACTCCCCCCCTCACCCCAGAAAAAACATCAGTCTGTCCCTAGACGTTACTCAGTCTTTTCTTAGGCTGACTTGGAATGCTTTCTTTCTTTAATTTTAAAATGCAAATAGGTATCTTTGCATTTATAATCATTATCAACCCCCTTTTTCCCATTTTCTACATGGCGTCAGGATGTCATGTTAACTATCACCATCTCTCTCTGGATTCAGTGCCACACCACTGCATTCTTCAACAATTATGCCTGACTGTTGCAGATCCTCTCTCATACAGTCCAGCCACTTCTTTGCTGGATGCCGTTGTTTTCTCTTGCCTTCTTCTGGCTGTCTCAAATCTTCTTTTTCAGATTGTCTTCAGCTTTTCTGCACGTGTCCATACCACCATAATGAGTTCTCTTTGACCTTTTCTGCAGTTGGAGCTACTTTGGCTTCTGCTCTTATGTCCTCATTTCCTCATCTGTCCCACAGTATGCATCCTACCTCCCAACTTGGGCACTTAATTTCCATCATCTGTAACTTCCCCATCTGCTCTTCCTTTACTGCCCATGTTTCTGTATCATACAGTAGTACTGGTCGCACCATTGTTTTGTACAACTTACTTTTCAGCTTCTTTGACATTCTTTTGTCATATACTACACCTGACAACTCTGTACCAGTGGACTGAGACCCACTGATTCTAGCTTTGATATCTTCATTCAGATTTCCCTTCTCCTGAACAACCCCTCCCAGATACTTGAAGCTGGTAAACTGTCCCACTGTCTTCCTTTCTATCTCGGTTCTCAGCATCTTCTGATTTCCCCCATTTTCTGCCATTACTACTGTCTTATCTGTACTCAGCTTCATCCCATGTGCCTTCAGTTTTGCATTTTATTCCTCTGTCGTTTACCGATGTTCTTGCTCAGAGTTTGCCTGTTGTGCCACATCGTGTACATACAGCAGCTTTTCTGTCTTAGCTAATGTAATCTGTCACCACAATGAACAGCAGTAGGTTCAGAACTGAACCCTGATGCATAACCCACTACAACTGAGAACCCCTCTGTGAGACTGAATGCTGTTTGTACTTGGGTCCTTGTGCATAGCATGCTGGGACTTCAAACCACTGCAGGATTGCCCAAATCAGCTTTCTTGGAACTTTGTCATATGCTTTCTCCAAGTCTAGGAATGCCCAATTGGACTCTTGTCTCTAGCTTCCTCTTGACTATCTGTCTCGCTGCAAACATTGGGTCAGTTGTACTACATTCTGATCTGAATCTGAACTGCTCATCTTCCATCTTACTTACAACTACTCTGGGTATCCATTTATCAATCACCCTCTCCAGAACTTTAATGCAGTGTGACAGGAGTTTGATACCTCTGTACTGCCCACAGTTGTGGATGTCCCCTTTGTTCTTGTATACTGGCACAAGTATGCTTATTCTCCAGTCATCTGGGGTATAACTTTCTCTCCACACTGCTGTGCGTACCCTCGGAAACTATTTCTCCCCTCTCACCCAGAAACTTCACTATATCTGCCGTGACCTCATCTGAGCCTGCTACTTTCCCTGACTTCATTTTCCTTAGCGCTGTTCTTACTTTTTCTATGGTAGGCTCCTCCTTTTCTCACACTCTAGGCTGTTTCAGGGGCAGTACAGCTTCTGTGGTGGTTTCTCCCATCAGAAGCTACTTGAAGTTCTCCTTCCATCTTCCTTTGATGTCTTGTGGACTGGTGAGCAGGTTGTTGCTGGCATCCCTAATGAAAGTTGTCTGACTGTCATCTTTATTTTGCTGTCTTTGCCTTGCAACCTGATATAGTTTTTTTGTTTTGATTTGAGTCACCTACTGAATCAGTTTCCAGAAGCTAGTGGAGTGCCTCTGATGCCCTGTTCTTTGTTATTGCAACTCCTTTCTTAGCCTCTTTATTAGCCAACAAGTATTCCTTCCTAGCCTGGTCCATCTTTTCTATCTCTTGCATTTTCTTGCACTCCTCCTTTCTTTTGATGACTTCCTGGATTTCTGCATTCCACCACCAGCTTAGTTTATGTGCCTTATTTCCATACCTGGCTTGATCACATATCTGTTCTGTAGTCCATTAAACCAAAGAACCAAACTGCGGAACTGTAAAAACATCCAAAAAAAAAAAAAACTCAGATGCCCACTAGTTCCGGGTATGATTTTTATTGAAAATAAATGAATGCTTTCGTCCACTTTTTTACTGCAGACTGTTCCGTTTGGTGTCTGAAACAACATGTTTGTTAATGAAGTAAAAACAGTAACTATGATGTTTAGGGATAGGAATTATCCTTTGGATATTGTTGAACGTCTAATGCAAGAGACAGTAATGGGAAGAGGAGGTTGTTATAAATCTGTACTAAAATATGGTTTGGAGAATACAGGGAATAAGGACAGTGACACGAATCTTGCTTCAAGTGGACACACATGGCACACACATGCATACACTAGAACATATGCATGTAGTTTCAAACAGTGCAAATAAAGATGTCAAGAACATATAACACACAACTGGATTAGATGCATCAAAGCACAGGGGTAGATGAAAAATTAGGTCAGAGTCCCACTACAGTGTATAGAAAAGGAATGAACTTAAAGAACAAATTCGAGAATACATGTAACAGGAAAGGGGGAAACAACTCTGCTGCAAAAGGAATGCTTGAAGCCAATGTAGGCTCATATTTGAAGGCTCTACTATTGCAGTGGGTAACAACCAAAGATCCATTTACCTGAATGGGAAATTTAACTGTAACACCTTAGGGGTAGTTTTATTCGCTCAGTGTGGAACCTGCCCAGCTTTCTACATAGGAAAGACTATAAGTGCATTAAAACTTAGAATTTATCAACACGGTTATACAATTAGAAAAAGGACATGACTAATGCCTTATACAAACATTCTAAGTCGTGTGAAAATTTCAGAACATTTTGTCTTTTATATTGGAGTAAGTGCCACACTTTGAAAGGGGAGGTGATTTGGGAATCCTTTATAGAGAGAAGGAAATTACATTGGCATGTATTTTTGAATGCAACTTATCCCCCAGACATTAACGACGGAATTTCCATTACAAGTTTATTAATCAACAAGTCAGAGATTTAGATTTTAACTAGTTGATGAAGGTATTGACCATCTTATAACATTACAATATTATTATTTATAGCAATTTATTTAATTTATGGGAGCATTTTAGTGATTTTAGAGGGAATATTGTTATGTACAATATACTTTTATATTATTTAGTTAACACATATAATGTAGTGATCCAGTCACGAGATGGCAGCGTTACCATTAAGATTTAAAAGTTGGTGCTGGGAGAACTGGAAGTCTGCGGTAAACAAGTGGACAAAAGCACTATTTTTTTTCTATACAAATTGTACATGGAGTTAGTAGGGATCTGCATTTTTTTGTTTTTGATGTTCTGTAGTCCTCAGACATGCTGTTTTGAGGCACTGCCATTCTTCTTCAACTCCACTTATTGTTTCCTCTTCGTGGGGTGCTAGAACCCTGACTACTTCCTTGAACTGATTTGCTTTCACTCCTCTCAACTTCCAGGTCTTCAGCCTTTTCTTTGTTGACTTTAAAGCCTTCTCTGACCCCTTTTTATAGCTGATTTTGGCAACCACTGGTTTATGCTGTGGGATGACAGTTTCTCTGGGAATGACTTTGCAATCACTGATTCTAACCCAGTGCTCTCTCCGTATTAGGAGGAAGTCTACTTGAGTTTTATTCCACTCTTGTTTGTGATCTTGTAACTCTTTCTTTCTGAATCATGTGTTGGCTACTGTCAAGCCATTTGCCAGAGAGAAGTCTAGTATGGGCTGTCCTTCTTTATTCCTGGTGCCCCACCCATGTGTACCCAGGCAACCCTCATATTCTGTTCTGTCTTTTCCAATATGTGCATTCAAGTCACCCATTATCAACAACAATTCATGTTGTTCTGCTTTAACAAGTTGGTGCAGCAACTGCTGTCTGAATGTACTCTTCTGTTTACTATCACAACCCTGGTGAAGGGCATAGGATCGTAATCAAGCCTGTCATTAGGCTGGAGTCTGATTGCCATAACTCTGTCACTAATTCTGATGACATTTCTCACTGCTTTCTGAAACCTGACCATTGCCACAATTCCGAACCATTTCTAGCCTGGCCTCCTCCTCCTGAGTAATAGACTCTGAATCCCAAGCCAAGTGGCTTTGCTTGGACTGCCCTTCCATCTTGGATACTTAGGATGTCCAGCCTCCTCTGTACCATGTTATCCACTTCAAAGCTTTGTCCTGTCCGTTGGACCTACATTTAGTGTAGCAATTCATATTTGGCTGGTTCATTGGTTTTATATCCAGCTTTCGCTCAACAGAGCTGTCCCAGGTAACCCAGGCTGGACACCTAGACACTGGCTGTCCACTAGCTTATTGACACAGAGCTGCTGGGCTTTATTGGCAGGCATACAGTGGCCAATAGGAGCACATATACTCCTCCCACAATTAGCATGGGTCACTGGCATAGGTCGGAGTAGGCTGTGTCTTCAACCCTCTTATTACTGGCAAATACCCATGCCTCAAAATATAAAAAAACAGACTCTGCTGATACCAGTAAAGGCTGTCCCTCTTTAGAACTCTTCTATTCAGATGGGTATAATTAACTCCACAGGCAAGCTCCAGCGACACAATTCAATTATTTATTATTTTATTGTTTTGGTTTGTTTAATAAACGGCAGATTAAGCGCTTTCATCTCCACTCGGGAGACTTCATCAGAATCATCTGCTGAAAGCAACCATCCATTTAATATACCCTATCATTAAATTTTCATTGGTTAACTAGTTAGTTAATTAAGTAAATAAATAAGTTAATTAGCATATGTCAGATCAAATATACTTGAAATCAAATGCATAAGCAATATTACATTTCCATATTGTATAACATTAAATACCACCTATAAGTGTAAATGTCAACAAATATATAAATGAACCTATAAAACAATATATTAAATTAATCCTAAAAATAGTACAATGTAGTAAAATTATGCAACTGTAAAAACTTAACAACTGTGAAAATACTTTTAGTACAGACCAAAATACATTATGTGCAAAAGCAAGAAACTGTAATACCATGCATTACTATGGGGGAAAAATGCTACCAAATACCTGGAAAACACATATAAATGTTGTTATGAATAAAATACATATAAATTCAATAAATAATAAGTAAATAGTATATGCATTATGTCATGTGAGATTAAAATATTAAAAATGTTAAAAAGTATTGAAAATATGTTGCATATTAACATTATATGTTAACATTATTATGGCGGGATAGATCAGTGTACACACTTGTATATGTATACGTTTTACTGATGTTTCTGTCCTTTCAATGGTGTTATTGTAAAGGATTTGTTTTCAGTAATACCCCATACTGAAGGTTTAATATGGTTTGAAAAAATGTTGACTGAATTTGTTTTTTTTTCATCTGATGAATTTAAACTTGTTTTGGAAAATATGGAGTTGGTACTGAGATACAACTATATCTACTTTCAAGGAGATCTGTACCACAAAATTGATGGGGTTGTCATGGGGTCCGCCTTTGCCCCCATATATGTCAACATTATTATGCTGTATTGGGAACAGCAATTTGTTTTTAATTCTGATTACTATACATATATTTGGGGTACTACCGATTTTTGGATGATATATTCATTTTATGGAATGGAACAGAGGATTTTATCCCAAATTTATGGAATACTTGAACCAAAGTACTGGGTTCTTGCACTTTACATTTGAATTAGGGTTGGATGAAACACATTATCTAGATGTGAAGTTACAAAAGGGCTATAAAAACAAAGTCTATAAGTCTATTCTAACTCATATTTACACTATGAGAGTGATCACCCATATAATCTTAAAAAGAGTATTATAAAGAGGCAAATGGTTAGAATAGCAAGAATGACATTGGACAGAATGGATTTTATGAAAGAAATTGAGGTTATACACAATATGTTTGGTGAAAGGGGATATCCTGACAAAATGATTGAGCCCATAAAAAGATGTGTGGTGGAAGGATGGGGAACAACTTGTCTATCATTACTGACTAGTGGAGAGATTTTTGGAGCTCCTGGGTAATACGGAACAAATTACACCTCAACTCCCTTACTTAACATTGACATATTACACCGACATAAGCTGGGTTAAAAAATCTATAAATGATACATGGAATATGTTCAGTAGGATGCCAGCTAGGGTGGATTTTTTTCAAAAAACCCTGAGGTATAGTTTTAAAAGGAATTTTAATTTAAAGAATATATTGGAGAAGAAAAAGGACTATCATAGAGGGAGGAACATGTAAAAAAACTGGGACATTCAAGTGTGGTAGGTGTTCCCAGTGTCCTTTCCTTCATAGCTGGAACAAAAGGCTTGGATATACCCAGTATTGGTTACAAAATTAGGGGTAAAACTATTCCAGTTGTTATACCAATGGAGTGGTATATTTAGTATACTGTAAGGTTTGGTGGGCATATTATATTGGAAAAACAGAGCGTAACCTGAGGTTACGTATATGTGAGCATGCACATGATATCAACAGGAAGAATGAAAATAATGCCCTGTACAGACACCTACTGACCTGTAAGGAAGCAGACTTTACATTTTGGGTATTAGAGGAAGTTAAACAAAGTGAGAGAGGGGATGATTGGGAGACCCGACTGGAATTTCGGATAATGATTTGGCAATTAAGACTTGATGCATGTAACAATTTGGGCCTGAATGACCATATTTCCATCACCCCTGCCTTAAAATTATTATCAGTTAACCCCAAAAGATCGGCCCTGTAAGGAAACCAGTAAATTCACTAACACCATTGAAAGGACAGAAACATCAGTAAAACATATAAATATACAAGTGTGTACACTGATCTATCCCCCCATAATAATGTTAATATACAACGTATTTTCAATACTTAACATTTTTAATATTTTAATATCCCATTACATAATGCATATACTGTTTATTTATTGAATTTATATGTATTTTGTTCATAACAATATTTATATGTATTTTCCAGGAATTTGGTAGCATTTTTTTCCCCCATAGTAATGCATGGTATTACATTTTCTTGCTTTTGCTTTGCATATAATGTATTTTGGACTGCACTAAAAGTATTTTCACAGCTGTACGTTTTTACAGTTGCATAATTTTACTACTTTGTACTATTTATTATGATTAATATATTGTTTTATAGGTTAATTTATATATTTGTTGACATTTACACTTATAGGTGGTATTTAATGTTATACAATATGGAAATGTAATATTACTTATGCATTTGATTTCAAGTATATTTGATCTGACATATGCTAATTAACTTATTTATTTACTTAATTAACTAGTTGACCAATGAAAATGTAATGATGGGTTATATTAAATGGATGGTTGCTTTCAGCAGATGATTCTGATGAAGTCTTCCGAGTGGAGATGAAAGCGCTTAATCTGCTGTTTATTATTTTATTGTTTTGGTTTGTTTAATAAATAATTAAATAGTGTCACTGGAGCTTGCCTGTGGAGTTAATTATACCCTTCTGAATAGAATATTTCTAAAGAGGGACAGCCTTTATTGGTATCAGCAGAGTGTTTTTTTTTTGTATTTTGTTGTTTGTGGTTCGTGCAGTGTTTGCCGTGGATTACTAGAATTACGCATGCCTATTTGGCGACATTAGTCAACACAACCAAATCACCTAGAGTCAAATTTTACATCATAGAGTGTCTAGTCCTGCCACAGAGCAAGCCTATCTATTTCATTCAAATGTAATACCATAGATACTCTAGTCAGTACCCAGGATTGTATTTAATAATGACTGCCCACGTCTAGGAGGGTTGTGGGCGCTATACCCAGTAAGAATTTATGGCAGCCCATCCACTCATCCACGTTCCTTTTGAATAGTGTAATAGAGGTGCTCTGCTTTAGTGAATTGGCAGCCTATTACAAAGATGCGTCAGTCACTGGGAGACAAATCTGTCCCTCCAGCATATCCTATTCACGTTGCAGGCCATATTTAGGTCACTGGAATGGGTAGCTCTAGTCCCATTTGATTTATTATTGTGCAGCAAATTCATTAGGTTTGGATCGGAAATTACTCTGTAAGCCAAGCATAAGTCTCCCCTAAGATGTCTATTCGATACTGACTATAGTGAGAAGGATTTTAGTCGGTCTGTGTAAGGTACATGCTGGAGTCCCTTGATCTTCTTAGTTAGAAACCTCTGAGGTCTCTCCAATTGCTGCAGATGCTTTGTACAGTACATACCGAAAGGGGTGTTCTACTCAATTATGGGCCTGATTAGTGACGAGTATAGAGGTTGTTATAACCTCCTTTGCTCTAGAGGCGATGCCTTTGCTAATCAAGTGTGCTATGTAGAAAGCCTTCCTTACTACAGTAGACACATGATGGTGAAAGTTAAGGTCACAATCTACTTGTGATCCCAGATCTCTTACCACCTTGTAGGTACATAGGGTAGTGTTAATTTGATGGTGTGAAGGGACATTGTTTTACCGAAGGGAATAGTGTTGCATTTCTTTGCATTCAGTTTGAGACCATGACTAAGACACCAGTTGTTGATTTGCATAAGACCCTCCTGAAATGTACTGACATCATTTGGGGATTCAGTAATTGCACCCAGTTTGCAGTAGTCTGCAGACTTGCTCAGCCACAGCCCCTTAGTTTTGACATAATTTCGGAGAACTATATACCAGATAGTAGGGGCCTATCACTGACCCTTGTGGCACCCCGCTGGTGACAGGTTTGCTGGTTGATGTGGAGGCACTCACTTTGATAGTGTATGACTGGTTTGTGAGCCAACTGGCAACACTTCTTACAACAAAGGGGTTTACATTCAGTTTGCTAAGCTTATTGGTAATGCCTGAATGTGGGATTGTATAAAGGCCTTTTCCAAGTCGAGCTATGCTGTGTGCACAGATTTTCCTTCATCAGTGGCCCTGGTCACATTTTCAAAGAAATCAACCAGGTTTAACAGGCAGGATCTGCCCTTGAAGCCAAATTGGGTTGGATCCAAGGTTTGGATGTCACCTATATCTTTATGAGGTCCATGATGATACGTTCCATGGCTTTATAGTTGAGGCTGGTCAGACTTATGGGTCTATAATTCCCCATGTCTGTTGCTAAGCCACCTTTGTGGAGGGGAATAACTGTTGCTGTTCTCCATTCTGCAGGGACAAAGCCTGTGGTTAGGCTGTGATTGAAAAGATTACTTGATAGTAAGGCTAGTTCTTGTTTGTTTGTTTAGAAGACAGCCTGGGATGCCTTGTGATCCCATAGAGGCTGTGTTTTTTGCCTAGGACAAGGCTTTAATGACCTGCTGTTCAGGTATGTAAGGTGGGGGTGGGGGGGTTGAGGGCAAAGTTTGTGTTAAGTTTGGAGGGTATAAGGGAGTTACATTTTTACCAAATCTATCCAATAGCAGGTTTGCTATCTTTGTGGGTTCAGTGTATGTGATACCATTTATCACTAGTTTGGAACATGCTTGGGTCCTACCTTTTAGGCTATGTATGTAGCTGTAAAAGGTTTTATGGTTATGCTTGGTTGTGGTTGCCAAGTTTTTCTCAAAGTTACCCTTAGATGATTTGACATGTTGTCTTATTTGCCTGTTGAGGCTGAGGAGGGTGCTTTTCCATTGCTGGGCCTCACCTTAGTTTTTTTAGACAGCAACGTTTTGTGTTTGTTGTAAAGTTTGCTGATGCTGAATGTCCACCTGGGTGGCTTGTTTTTTACTTGGGGCTCAGGCTTTGATTCTCTCTGGAACAGCTGAGTCTATACACTTATAAAGCACCAATTTATAACTGAATTTGCAATTCATAAGGATGAAGCTCTCTGTGATTTGCCACTGATCTGAGTAGCAGATACCATGGGAGTTGTGAGTGAGTGTGCACTGCTTTCTTGCCCATCTTAGGAGGAGAGAATGTGTGACCTCCCACTGGATTCCTACCTGGTACTTGGCATAGGCCAGAAAGTGAACTCCTAAGGATAACAGGGAGGGCTCAGTCATGTATAGTACATTAGCGACAGTTTAAAGGCAAATATGAAAAACACACACGTGTTGTTTATAAAGACTAGAGCTGCATGTACAACATGCTGTGACCCACACTTGACAGGCTTCCGGATGGAGAGATGAAAAGTCAGCAAGCAAAGGAGAGTAGTAGTGCTGAAACTGCATTCTTTCTCCCTTGGTGAGTACCTTCTTGAGGTGGAACCTGTTTTTTCACAAAATCTTACCAAGGCAACACTGATGTATAGACTATATTTATATAGCCTATATCATGAACAGAAGTAGGTCAAAAACTAAAAAAGATAGCTGGGTGCACAAGACCCAGGGTAAAAAAAAAAGTGCTCAACCCTGGTAGACGCACTGGTGTCAGGACTGGAAAAAATTACAGTGTAGAATCTTCAGAATACGGAAATATTCCTACAATGGGGCCAGGCCTGTTGTAGAAGGAAGCATCAGTCTACAAAAACTGATAGGCCAAAGAAGAGCCATAAAGACGACAGAGTGGACTGTTGAGGATAAGAAAGAAATTATGTTTTGTTACTATTATGCAAAAAGCCCAGAATTCTCAGACACAAGATATACACAAAGATTAAGAGATAAATTAAAGGAAAGAAAAATACTTCCACAGGAAAAATTGTTAGAAGCTTCAAATAGAAATTTGCATTCATTAATACAACAGATTTTTGAAAAACAGTATATAGATCAAGAAACTTTGATATGTTTAGAAAAAGAAGCATCTGAGAAAGAAATATGGACATGGGAAAGAGAGAGATTTGATATGGTGCAATATTTATGCAAAGGAGAAAGCCAAATTAATCAATATAAAGAAGGCAGCCCAAATATATTCAAACAGAAATATAGGCAAAGGCATCCAGATATGAAAAATTTCACAATAAAAAAGAATATTACAAAGATGGAATGCAGAAAAGAAGATTAGTAAAGTAGCAGTTAAAAAAAATAGAAGCTGAAATTATGGAGTGCTTGTGAAGTGAAAGATTTGATGTGTAGAAGGTCTAACACGGGTTACATCATAGCATGATGGAGCGAATCCCCAAAGTAAGGAGAAACAGGAAGATCAGGAAACATCTGAAGAAGAAATATGGACATGGGAAAGAAGATTTAATATGGTGTAATATTTATGCAAAGGAGAAAGCAAAACTAATCAATACAAAAAGAGCAACACCAAAGATATTTGAAGAGAAATATAGGCTTTACAATGCAAAAATAAGAAGACAAAGAGGAAAAGGAGGTTACTAATGGAGAAGTTAAATAAATAAAAATTGAGGTTGTGGAACACCTGCAAAGTGAAGGATTCGGTGTAGAAAATCTAATGCAGAAAGCACCACAGCAGGATAGAGCAATGGATATCCAAATTAAGGGGAAACAAGTGGACTATGAAGCACTTGGTCAGGTGCCTTACCAAGACAGTTTGGAACCTTCCACAGGGAACCAGTAAAAAAGCTCACTTGAAGCTAGACAGCAAGAGAAGGAACAGGAAACTAAAAACTCTGATGCAGTCAATGTTGAGGAATGATAGGCCAGTGAGTTCCTATATGACAGAGCAATGGAGGGCACGGGATGAAATTGAAGAGAATGTGCCACAGGAAAATGCTATAGAACTTTCTATAGAATGCCAGCAGGAAATGGAAAACAAGGGATGTGCCCGCAGCTTGGAAGAAAATGAGCTAAGAGAAGAGTTGCTTGATTTAATAGAAACAGATAGCTATATTAAGATCAATGAAAGAAATAGACTGCAGAAGGTCAATAAAACCCCAAAAGTTAGAAGTCTGTTAAAACAAATGAACACAGTAGTTAGGACTGTCCATAGAGATCCATGCAATATAACACACGTAAACAGGATATATATTACTGTGCAGCTAAATTAATAACTGATAAAACTCTACCACAAGAACACAGGGTAGTGAGGGAAAGGAGCGGGAGAAATCGAATACCATCATGGAAGTATCGACTAGAGAAAAATATAAAGGAATTAAGACAGTAAGTGTCACTGTTAGAAGATTATAGAAGAGGAAACAGATCAACAAAAATACTAAGCAAGATAGATGTGATAAAAGCAATGCGCAGTATTAAAACAGACCAGGATCTGTCATGCAGTAGGGCAAATAAACTAAAAATTTCAGCACGGGCAGAAAAACTTAGAAGATACACAAATAAATATAAAGGAAAAGTACAAAATAAGAAATTTATTGATGACCCAATAAAGTTTTATAGAGAATTGGGAAACAAGGTAAAAGGAATTGAAAGACTGCCAAAAAAAGAAGAGCTAGATACATTTTGGAGAAATATCTATGAAGATCCTGTGGAACATAACGAAAATCCTATATGGATAAAGAAGTAAAACAAAGAATAAGAAGTTTAAAGGTACAGGATATGAAATGGGATCAAGTAACAGCCAGAGAGATTGAAACAAAGTTAAAAAAAAACTCTAATTGGAAAACCCCAGGCCCAGATGCAGTACCTAACTTTTGGTTAAAAGTACTAACATCTTTGCACGAAGACTTAGCCATGAGTAAGAACTATTTATATGCGCACCCTGAACAGACGCAAACCTGGCTAACAACAGGAAAAACAATGCTCCTACTTAAAAGTGAACCTGCAAGCTACCCCAAAAATTATCCACCAGTAACTTGCCTTCCGACGACGTATAAACTCTACATGGGAATTGATGCCGACAGAGTTTATAGTCATTTAGAAGAAAACTCAATTATGGCAGTAGAACAAAAGGGCAATAGAAGAAAGTCATATGGAACAAAGGATCATTTGTTAGTCATAGTGGAGAACTGTAAAAAAGGGAAGGATCCAAGTGTGGCATGGAATGACTACAAAAAAGCATTTGATAGTATCCCACATTCATGGATAAAGGAATGCTTAAAAATGTATAAGATACACCCTACACTGACTGTTTACATTACAGTAACCATGAAACCATGGCAGACTACTTTGCAATTAAGCTATGATAAAGGGCAAATTATTATTCCAGGGATAAAAATTCAAAGGGGGATATTCCAGGGTGACTCTGTCACCATTGCTATTCTGCCTTGCCCTTAACCCATTAAGCTGTTTACTTAACAGCTTAGGCCATGACTATAATTTGGCTCCTAGAAAACAAAGTCTGAAGACTTCTTATCATCTTTTTGTCGATGATTTAAAACCGTATAGCTCATCAAATGAAGAACTGAAATCACAGCTGCAGGTTGTCAAAACTTTTTCAGATGATATAAGAATGTCATTTGGTCTTGATAAATGTGCAAAAGCAACCTTTAAAGCAGGAAAACTGCATCACTAGGAAATATCAGTTTGGGACAAGAATGTGATGTAAAAGAACTTGAGCAAGAGGGAGTGTGTAAATATTTGTGAAATGATGAAGGATCAGCAATAAAACATGAACAAATGTGAATAAAACTCAGTAAGAACACTTTAGAAGACTTAAATTAATCCTGAGAACAGCATTGACATTTAGGAACATGATCCAAGCCATAAACCAATTTGCTCTTCCTGCCCTAACTTACAGTTTTGGAGTGATTGACTGGCCCCAATACATGTTGGATAGGTTAGATATTAGAAGAAGGATGCTTCATGCTCACCAAATGATCTATAAAAATCTGTGTATACCAAGATTATATATTTCCCGTTCCGAAGGAGGGATGGGCCTCCTTGAAATTGATTACATGTATGGATCTGCAGTTGTGGGATTTCACACACATCTGCTGACCTCACAAGACCCAAATGTAGTGAAAGTTTTGAAACATGAGGAGAATAAATCTAAGATGACCTCTCTGCTTAATCTAGCAGAAGCATAGCATGCGTCAAGCAGGAATGGAAATCAAACTAGTAGATACAAATCAGGTAGCAACTGAATCTGCCAAAAAAAAAAAAAAAAAAAAAAAAAAAAAAAAACAAGATAGTGGGCTATGTACACGTTGGTTTACAAAGTCCATTGAACATGTGGGAGAAACCGACAAATGTAGGTTTTGTAAATCTGAATTGGAAACAGTCGCACACCTAGTTGCTTGTTGCGACACTCTAATGGCAGAAGGACTGTATACTGAAAAGCATAATAACGTGGCAAGACTGTTACACTGGGGATTGTGTAGAAATTATGGTATTGAAGTGGCTGAAAAACACTGGGAACGAGCCACAAAGCATCATAGAAAATGAAGTTTATATCACACAGGATCACCCATTACCAACAGTTCAAAAGATAGATGCTAGAAAACCAGATATAGTCATCCAAGAAAAGAAGACAAAAGTAGCATTGATCATTGAAATCGCCACACCTAATGACTGCAGTGTCCTGCGTAGAGAGAGAGAGAGACACACAAATTCATAAAATACCAGGATTTGCAAGCAGAAACGAGCAATGTGGAAGAAAGATACCCAAATAGTTCCAATAGTAGTAGGAGCAACAAGTCTTCTAAAAAAGACTCTACAATCATATTTAGATATGTTACCAATCTATGTAACCCAGTACGAATTGCAAGAGGAGTCATTACTGGGCACATTGCGGGTGCTCCGAAGAGCACTTCTGGCTGACATCAGCGATTGAAACAGTACTAATTTCAAGAAGTTTAATCGTACTTTGACTTAGGAATGGGGTCCATTTCCCATCATAGTATTAAAAACCTAAAAGATATGACGAAATTAAAAAAAAAAGATGGGAGATAACTGAATAGCTGTGTACAGAAAAATTCATCTGGTGAGAGTGCATGTTCTTGATGTATTCCCATCATGCTGTGAGTGGCTGTACAGTTGTGAATACTTGACATTTGTTTACTTTAAGTTGTTTTTGGATGGATCTTGTTTAATCACCTCAGACCCACAAAACAAATATGAAATTAAATGCAGTATAAATCAACTAAAAACTATGCAAGTGGAGTTGATAATATTCCAGATGAAGTCTAAAAACTAGTTATGAAAAAGCATTTAATTATTTATATAATCTGTGAAACACATGATGCCTGTAGCTATACCAATAGACTAGAAGAGTTTAGTTTTTACACCAGTAAAGAAAAAGGATGACAGATTAAATTACCAGAATTAAAGGGACACTAGCCTTCTATCAACAGCTAGTAAAGTAGTCTTGTCAGTTATATGCACCTGATAGATAACGGAGAAAAGTGATAAAGGGAGTCAAAGCCTGGATTCCATTTTGGCTTTAGATGCACAGGTAACATTTTATTCTAAGACAGATGAGAGAGAAAAGCTGTGTGAAAAACCAAACCACTCCCTTGACTTTTATTGACTTTTCAACTGCTTTTGGGAGTATAAGTAGAAAATCATTCCAGAATGAGCTTCAAAAGTGCTAGTGTACTGGATAAGTTGATAACTGTATGGAACACTTGTCATGATGCTAAAACAAAGTCAAAACTGTGATGAGGGTATTGTAACCGCTAAATAGTAAACTGGCTGAGGCAAAAAAAAAAATATATATATATATATATATATATATATATGTGTGTATATATATATATATATATATATATATACAAAATTTCCATCATCACAAATTGCCTCACACACATTTCATACTATTTACATTACATGATCACATTTTCATTCTAGACTCTGTGTCTGTCTGTATGTATGTATATATGTAGATGGATGAACTTCAGAACATCGAACTGCTGCATGCTGATCCTGAAATATAGAAAGTCAAAAGTGAAGAAAAAATACCCACTGCTAATTATATGTGCCAACTCCAAAATCGCTCAGCAGAATGGAAAGGTCAAATTCCCAAATATCCCACTTTTATAATCCTGCACAAACTTAATGCTGGCAGAAAGAAGCAATCAAATGAGTTTTGATTACTTCAGCATAAAATGAAATTCAACATTATGAAGTTTAGATTTATATGTATGCTTTTCAAACACACATGTACATATATATATATATATATATATATATATAGATATATATATATATATGTATATATATATATATATATATATATATATATATGTTTTATATGTTATATGGTATGTATTATATGAAGTCTTTAAGAGCAAACTCTCTTTCTTGATTCAGTCTTTTTATATTTGATATAATAAGATTGTTTTGTTTTTGTTTTCGCTGTTGTGACAGCGTATACACAGACATGTATAGTTGTATATGCATTTGTAAATGTGTGTGTGTGTGTGTGTGTGTGTGTGTGTGTGTGTGTGTGTGTGTGTATATGTATATATAACACCTGTTTATGTATATACATATAGATATTTATAACTATATCATGTTGGAGTTTGATCTTTTGATCTGAGTATTTAAACAATAAGATATCAACATTACCTTCTTTTGGATTCCTCATAAATTATGACATTGTCAGTACCTTTTTAGGTAGGTAGAATTCCAGGTTCTAAATGCTCACTGTCATGTAATGCAGCACTGTTTTTCTTTATTTGCTTATTCATGTATTTGTAAAAACAGTTATTGTCTACAGTGATGCAATATATTCTCATTTGTATACAGTGACGCTGTACAGTAATATATGCCAATTCCTTCAGTAAAATGATTTTTGTCAGTAAATACTCTATATTTTCTGTTTATGCTGCTCTATTCATTTTTGTTTCACCTTGTAACCTGGGCTGAGCTTGGTTGTCTGATCAGTGCTCTACAAATTCAAATTAAATCTGTTGCACAAACCATACAATCAGATTAAATGCCCTTTACCATCTTTCTGAACTGCATTAAACAGTAAACCATTAAACTGATTGAACATTTTTCTTCATGCAGGCCCGACGCTAAAGCAGTACTTTTACTTGAGTCTGGGATCAGAATTCATACAACGGAGTTTGAATGGCCCAAGAATATGATGCCATCTGGCTTTGCAATGAAGGTAAAATATAATTTTGACAGTTCCATTTTACTGACCGTCTTCACTATAGATGTAAAGGAAAAATGAAATATTGCTTCCAGTAAACTGACCTTTCTAATGAAGGAAAGATTTTCAGTTTACTTTCTTTCAAATGGAAAACTTTCTGCCATTAATAATAAAAAATGATGTTTCATTTTTATACTGTGGTCTACTAAAGACCACTGCTTCCCTCTGAAGTACATCTTGATGTACATTCTGCAGATGTTCATTGTGAAGTTCTTTTCTGCTTTACACCTTCTGATTAAGAGCAGCTGTGTGACAAAGTGGTATTGAGTTATTTGGGAACGTTATTGTGTGGTGTAGAATTGCCACGATTTTTAAAGATCTTAATTACAATTTCCATGCACCATTTTATACTGTTCGTGATGTATTTTGAGTCTAAGGTCAGCCTGCCTGGTGAAGCTATTGCTTTGGTGTCTGTGGCACTCCTTAGAGTTTGGAATCTCTGTTTTTCATTTGCAGGTGGACATTCATTGATACTGATTATTATCACCAGCACTCCCAGAGGTACATTTAAGAGTGTGACATTACAGACTTTCAGAAATGTCAGAGTGCTGTACTCCTACTTCTGCTAAGGGCAGTCTCACATCACTCTGTTGCACAGAACATTCCAGTATGTTTTTCTGGAAATACTGGGGCTTTTGTAAACTTAAAGATTATAATTTGGCATGACCTACATATATGATGCATACAAATATGATGCATATGTACAGAGAACCATACTGTCAAGTTTTCAACTTTAGAGCACTTTATGGTGGTCAGTACAACAGTGCAGGGATCAGTCATGTCAGGTTTGCCATTAATGTAAAAAAAAAAAAAAAAAGTCCATGTGTACCTTTAACTGGTGTCAATTCAAAGCTCCTTTTTGTGGTGGTACTTTGTTCCGCTCTGTTTACTCCCCAGTTTGATGTGCTCAGCATTTGATAATGGGAAGTAAGGAAAAGTGTCCTGTTTTGCTGTACATATAAAAAAAAAAATTCTGTCCAATCTTTATATTTTTCTCCCTGGCCACACATACTTACAGCTGCATAATACTGGAGGATCAGATCTATATTGAATCTTCAATGTGCCTTATATCATGATTCAGTATATTAGAATGTACAACCTTTGCAACTTCAGGCACTCATTAAATATATCGAATTAAGCATGCACACTTCCAACATTACCCCCACTGCGCCTCTTACATTCCTGCAGCTTAAATCTACTAACTCTTAAGATCTCACTGCAAGGGGAAAATGGCTAAATCCCTTACCCCACTGCCTCTTGATCTTAGAAAAAAAATGTAGGCAGCATTCATTTACTAAGTGAATGTCAAGCAAGTATCTATTGCTATTCACTTACACACCTACACAGCACCGATGTGCACAAGTCAGTTAAATGCATTGGACCTGCAAGTTGCCGAAGTACATACCGATACAATGCATGTCCCCACCATACTAGTTTCAATTCCACATTTCAAAACAAGGACATGTTCTCATGTTGCCAGTGTTGGTTATTGTAGTTACTATGTTGACTGCTTGTTTTTAATTTTTTAAATTATTACATTTGGAGTGTTCTGTACCCTGTTAACATCCCTACTTTATTAACTATGCAAGGCTGCCCAGTCTTGTAATTGTTGAAGTCCTTCACTAAAGAACACCATGTTGTTGATATTTTTTTCTATAGCGATGGGAATGATCCACTGTTTACTCAAACACTTGGCTGTCATGATGTGCTATGTGCAATACTTCACTTTCAGAACTGTACAACCTTCGCTTTCACTGTACTGGAAATCTCAGTCTGTATGTGTCTTTGTGTATGTTGTTAGAGAGGCAGTAGCCAAGTTCAGTGTTTTCACTCATCTGTCAGCTGTATTATTATTTTTTGTTTAACATCTTAACCTCAGATTTTATCATGGGATATCTATCTGTCTTGAGAGCACTGGTGATGTTATTATGTAGTTCATTCCTGAAGTGTGCTTTACACATGCTCACCAAAACTCATCATCTGATCAGAAATGGGCTTTGATCCCACTTTCATTTTATGATAATGTTATAACATGAGCATGTTGAAAATTTTAGATCTGAAGTAGTTACTTCATTTGATCTGCTACCTGTGGGTAGTCGGATCCGACAGCTTTCCAAGCTTCAAGATCCGAGCTCCTAGCTCCTCCCCCTACCCATAATCCCTTGCTACCAACCACATTACCTCAGATCATTTTTTGCCGCAGCTAAAGACGGTTGCTTCTCTGTGAAGAGCTCCTAGCATTTGGTGAGATTATTCCTTTTTTCGATAGATAACCTATTTTCTTAAGAATATTATAGTTTAATACGTGTGTGTGTGTGTGTGTGTGTGTGTGTGTGTGTGTGTGTGTGTGTGTGTGTGTGTGTGTGTGTGTGTGTGTGTTGTTTTATTATCCAACTCCTTAAAAAAAAAACCTCTTTCTCTTTAGTTTAACTTGTCTCTCCCCCTCCCCCCTTTAGTGTTTGGGTGTGTGTGTGAGAGGATAATGGCTGAATCTAAAGCTATTTTTTCAAAGTGTACTGAGTGTGGCCACAAGCTTTCCCCAGCTGATGGCCACACTCAGTGCGTTTTATGTCTGGGGGCAGCACATTTGTCGGAGGCCTGCCAGATCTGTGCGGCCTTCAACCCTCAGGCACTTAGGGACAGGAAGAACAAGCTGATCCTGGTGGGAAAACTCCCTCAGGAATCGGCTTCTTCTTCCTCTCCCAGCCGAGCCCAAGCTACTCCTGTAGCTTCGGCGCTGGCTACTCCGGTAGCTGTACCCGGGACTCAACCTCCCTTATCCGGTACTAGCTCTGTGGAGTCTGGGTCTTCTTCCCATAAGGAGAAGAAGAAACATAGAGAGAGGGAAAGTCATTCTTCTAAAAGGCGGGCCGAGTCTCATCCCTCGGCTCCACCTACGAAGTTGCTGAAGTCCCCTGAGAGGGTCTGCGGATCCTTGTCCTCTCGGCTCCGTTCACCTTCTTTCTCTCCGGAGCCGGAGGAGGAGGATAGGTCTCCCTCGAGGTCTTCGAGGCGGCCTTCCCGGCCTGCCTCGACTACCTCTTCGCGGTCCACCAGAAGCATCTCCGAGGCAGACATGGATCGGATGATGCGAAGATTTTTGCAGACCCAGATGCAGATGGGGATGCTCTTGCCTCCCCCCCCTTTGGGAGGGACGGCAGCCCCCATTTTTGCCCCGATCGCTCCTTCTCCGACCCGTTTTTGGGTCTCGGAGTTGTCGGATCCAGGCCCTTTCGGATCCGGGGATACGTCGGCACCGACAGGGTTAGTATCTTCGACGCCGACTATGTCTTCGAGCTTGTCGGATCCAAGCTCTCGGGGCCGAGGGTTGAGCATCGGATCCGAGGGAGTGGTTGTGTCTTCGGCGCCGATTGGGTCGGAGCACACCGCTACCTCGGATCCGATTGCTTCGGCTCCGACCACGATCATCTCCTCGGAGCCGAGGAGGTTGCTTTCTCAGGCTGGTGATGGTGAATCTCCTTCGGCTTTTGAGGTGGTTGAAAGGGTACTGTTGAGATCATCCAGGTCCCCGACCGGGCCTTCGGATCCACCCGTACCCCCACTGTATCAGGGTCTGTCTTCGATCATCCGTCCATCTGGACAGCCTGCCCAAATCCTCCAGCTAGTTCCCAGGGAGGAACAACACCCGGTAGACGAGCCCTCTTCGGACAGTCCCGCCGAAGAGGTACCTCGAAAGCACCACTGCAAAAGGAGGCACCTGGACTCCCCCGAGTCCATTACCACGGATACGGATTTGGAGGATACGGAGGGTTCCCCAAGGTCACCCCCTGAAGATGTCTCATTTGGGGACATCATGGAAATGCTGCGTATAAGAGGGGGGTGGTCTGCCCAAAAACCCTCCCTGGACGAATCCGTATTCCTGGAGGCCTTTGAGGCAGCCCCATCTACCTCCTGGGTGTCCCCCCCCAGCCGACCCCTTGGTGGACTTAATTACTAGAACAACGTAGATAGCTGATAAAATCCAATGAAACACAACACACGTTGGATAAAAGACTTTATAGAACGCAAAGCTTTCAGGTAAAACCCTTTCTCAATACTGAATACATCCAAGTAAAAAAAGCAAGTGCTTATATACAAGCCCAGAAACACATGACTGCAGCCAAAGTCATGTGACAAACTTTACAAAATACATATTATCAAAACATAAAGTATATTAAACAACTTATAAAATTACCCTATGCAGATCTTAAGAAATATATAAAAATATAACAATGGCTATAATTTGTTACGTTGTTCTACTAGTTCATTGCTGCTGTTTCGTTGGGTAATACTGCTTTTTAGCCTGACTTTTGCAGCCTGTTGCCTACTATGGAATCATTACATTCTGTTAACACAAGAAGTGAATCCTCTAATGGACTTTGTTCCTGCAACTGTTCCTGATAATGAACTACAAGTTAACTTGGACAATGCATCTTCACTCCAAGGTGATATTGTTGCATTTAATTATAAGCTTGTTTTACTTGAGCGGAAGGTCAGCTCATTTAAACGTTTCCAATGGCAGAGGTTTAGCTTCTGCGCTTACCTTAAAATAGGCATTGTGCCACGGGGACTCAGAATTTTGAAGATGCCATCATATGGCAATGTTTATCCTGAGTTATTAAAACGCTGGCAGCAGCTTAACCTGAAGCTTAGCCTGGACTATATGGCACTGATGAATGAGTATTTTGGAACTGTTGAATATGAACTAAAGAATGAAATCACTAAACTGGATGATGAGATAAAATTAATGTCCTGTTTTAGCGATATGTCTTCTACGTATCAATCATTACTTAATAAATTACATGAGCTTGATGATAAACTTGAAGTTGCCAAAAAACAGAAACTATCAAAAATATGGGAATCCACATAGCTTCAAATTTAGAGTCATAGACTCAGTAACTCCTTAGCTTCGGGGGGGGGGGGGGTGACATCAATAATTTTCTTGAAATAAAGGAGTATCAATGGATCATTCGATTGAACGCTGATCATGATCCAGGTGTTAATAATACTGTTAGCATTAAGCCTATTCTTACATTACAACGTAATGTGAAATAAAGTATTTTATTATAGCCATTGTTATATTTCTATATATTTCTTAAGATCTGCATAGGGTAATTTTATAAGTTTTTTATATGTTGTTTAATATACTTTATGTTTTGATAATATGTATTTTGTAAAGTTTGTCACATGACTTTGGCTGCGGTCATGTGTTTCTGGGCTTGTATATAAGCACTTGCTTTTTTTACTTGGATATATTCAGTATTGAGAAAGGGTTTTACCTGAAAGCTTTGCGTTCTATAAAGTCTTTTATCCAACGTGTGTTGTGTTTCATTGGACTTAATTACCACCAGGGCTTGGAAGGAGCCTGACACCGTGGAGCCTATTCCTAGGCGCCCGGATAAGGTCCTCAGCCCTCCCTCTGATAGACCTTCTTGGTCCAAAGGCACGCCGGTTGATGCTATGTTGATGGCGGCTGCCACTAAGAGAGAACTTGCCCAAGAAAGTTCCTCGGTCCATCCGCCGGACAAGGAGTCCCGAGCCTTGGACCGTATTGGGAAGCGGATGTTTGCTTCAGCAACCTTTGCCATAAGGTCGCTGAACTACATGGCACACACTATCCGGCTGCAACGTGACTTGGTTAAGGAATACGCTGCAGCCCCTCCGGAGTCCATGTCGGTCTCAGACAAAAAGGTTTTTGAGACTCGAATGGCCACTCTAAAGTCCATCTCAAATACATCTATGCGGCTTCTTTCCCATGCCACGGAAGGAGCCGCTAGAGCCAGCGGAGCGGGAGTAGTCTTAAGACGGCACTCCTGGCTCCGCCTCGGCAACTTCACGGATCCCTTCAAGGCGTCCTTCGCGAACGCCCCTTACGATGGTTCGGCCTTATTTGGCTCAACAGTTCGCGACACGCTTGTCCAAAGTGAGAAGGATGGGAAGACGCTGTCGGCCGTCGGAGTCCGCTTCTCTAACCCCCAAAGATCCTTTTCTAGGAATCAGAGGGGGCAAAAGAAGTTGTGGTTTCGTAAATCTCAGCGATCCCGTCCTGCTGTGGACAACTCGTCCTCTAGAGGCAGAGGAGGCCAGAGTGGACGCCGGCCCAGGGGCAGAGGGGGCCCGCGTAACTTCGGGTCGAGAGAACCTTTCTCGGAGGGACCTGTGCAACAGCCCTGAGGGCTTGCCCGACTGTCCCTCTCTGGAGGCAGTGGGGGGCGATTATCGGAGCACCGATCAAAGTGGGAGTCCATTACAAACGATTGATGGGTGCTCCGGATAATATCCAGAAGTTACACCATATCATTCTTACACCCCCACCCCCAAACCCAGGTATCTCCCCGATGTTCCACCCCATCAAAGGGAGTCCGCAACTTTAGAAATTTCGGAGTTGCTAAGAAAAAGAGCCATCCGGCCCGTCCCCCCAGATCAGTCCGGATCGAGTTATTACTCCAGGTTCTTCTTGGTGCCAAAGAAAACGGGGGACCTCAGACCCATTCTAGACCTTTCGTCCCTGAACCTGTTTATACCCAAGGAAAAGTTCCGGATGGTCACTCTCCAATCTATTCTCCCCCTTCTGCGGGAGAACGACTGGATGTGCTCATTGGACCTCAACGACGCGTACTACCATATACTAATGGACAGATGGTCCAGGAGGTTCCTCCGCTACCGGCTAGGAACCAGTCATTATCAGTTCAGGGTTCTTCCGTTTGGCCTAACCTCAGCCCCCAGAGTGTTTACCAAAGTCATGGCAGTGGTGGCAGCCCACCTGAGACTCCAGGGCATTCAGGTGTTCCCTTACCTGGACGACTGGCTCCTCACCGCCCCCAACAAGCATCTTCTGGTTACGGCAAGAGATTATGCCCTATCTGTATTCGGCCAACTGGGCATCTCAGTCAATTTAAAGAAGTCCTGCCTGTGCCCCACTCAAGCCCTAGAATTCATAGGGGCCAGGTTGGATTCTCGAATCTCCAGAGTAATTCTAACTCCGGCCAGGATAAACAGTTTATACCGCCAAGTCTTGGACATTCTTCAGAGCCCCGCTCCTCCAGCAGAATTAGTCCTGAGGGTGTTAGGATCTATGTCGGCGGCGATCGGCCTTTCTCTCCATGCTCGTCTGCGAATGCGAGTGTTGCAGTGGACTCTACAGGTCCAATGGTCTCTTTCGGTCCATCCCTTGGACATGCCGATTCCCCTGAGCAGAGCATGCAGGGACTCCCTACTTTGGTAGTTACAAGCACAGGAACTCAAAGAAGGAGACCCTTTGTGATTCCCCCAGCCGAAGCCACGTTGACCACGGACGCTTCTTGCCTCGGGTGGGGCGGGCATTACGCAGGCAAGTCAGTCCAAGGCACGTGGACTTCTCTAGAGACTGCATTGCATATCAACGTCTTAGAGATGAGGGCAGTGCTGTTGGCGTTGCAAGCTCTCCATCACCTTCTACCTCTGGGGACTGTTGCAATCCAGACGGACAACATGTCCGTTGTCTGGTACATAAACAAACAGGGAGGGACCAGATCTTACCCCCTGTGTCAAGAAGCCATGAGAGTGTGGGAATGGGCTATTTCCACCAACCGCTTTCTGATAGCAACGCACATTCCGGGGCGGACCAACATATTAGCGGACAGCCTGAGTCGGGTTTTTCTCAGCCCTTACGAGTGGTCTCTGAATCCCTCTGTCGCAAAGCATATCTTCCTCAAATGGGGTCAGCCTCGCTGCGACCTTTTTGCCTCACCCCTAAACTCAAAATGCAGCGATTATTTCGCGAAAGTTCCCCCCAAAGGGGAATCCCCCAGGGACGCTCTGGTTCATGCTTGGCTGCCCGGTCTTCTTTATGCATATCCTCCTTCCTCTGATGATGAAATTCATCCAGAAAGCCTGTCGGTTGGGGAGCAGAGTGATTCTCATTGCCCCATTCTGGCCTCGACAAGTCTGGTTCCCCTTTCTGCAGTCTCACAGTGCGGCTCCCCCATGGATTCTGGATCCCAGACCAGACCTAATCTCGCATCCGACGAGATGCCACACTCCAAACCTGGTCAGCCTCAGGCTCACTGCCTGGCTGATCCAGTTCCGTTAATGGCAAGGACTCCCGATATCTCATCCCCGGTTAAGGCTATTCTGGTGGCAGCTCATAAGCCATCCACTAGGAAACTCTACAACAGTAAGTGGAAATGTTTTTCCATCTGGGCAAAGGATAAGGAATTAGATCCCTTTATGGTCCCTATTCCTACTATCCTGGACTTTCTATCCCTCCTTTTTAGGCAGGGAGCTAGTGCGTCCACCATTAAAGTCCAACTTGCAGCCATCTCTCATTATCACGTGGGGGATGGCATAAATTCTTTGGCGTCAGCTAAAATTTGCAAAGTCTTCTTAAAAGGCGTGTTTCTCTTAAAGCCTCCCATTAAACCGGCTGTGCCTCCATGGGATCTTACCTTGGTTTTACAAGCATTAACAGGACCACCTTTCAAACCGGCGGCCTCAGTGCCTTTAAAATTCCTATTTGGGAAGACGGCCTTCTTGGTTGCTATCCCCTCTGCCAAGCGGGTATCAGAGTTGCAAGCTTTGTGCATTAAGTATCCATACCTTATTTTTCACAAAGATAGGGTGGCCCTCAGGACTAATCCTTCATTTCTGCTTAAGGTAGCCACAGAGACTAACATTAATCAATCTATTAACCTCCCTGTTTTCTTTGCTAGTTTCCAAAACAAAGGTGAATACATATTGCACAAATTGGATGTGCACAGACAACTACGTTTTTACTTGCATAGGACTAAAGATTTCTGCAAGTCAGACCAGTTGTTTTTTTCTTATGCTAAATCAGCCATGGGCAAACCGATTTCTAAGGTGACAGTAGCAAATTGGATCTCTCAATGTATCAGACAAGCATACATTTCAGCTGGGAAGCCAGCTCCGGTTGTCATTCAGGCACATTCTACTAGATCTGTGGCTACCTCAACAGCTTTTTGGTCTAGAGTTCCAGTAGACGATATCTGTTCAGCAGCTACTTGGTCTTCTTCCCATACGTTCATTTCTCATTACAAACTGGACATGATCTCCAGAAGTAGGGCTTCCTTTGGCTCCGCGGTGCTTAGGAATATCCTTCCGTAGGGACCACCCAGGGCCTTTAGGTAAGATGGGGACTCTGTCCCACAGGTTGCAGATCAAATGAAGTAGCTACTTCAGATAAAGAAGTTATGTACTCACCATAACGTTCCATCTGAGTAGATACTTCATTTGTCTGCAACCGACCCCCCCCCCCCCTGCCATCCCCCGAACCTCGGTAAAATATTGTCCTGTGGAGAATTTCTTCTCCGTCTTTAGCTTATAGGGAAAAATAACCGATCTGAGGTAATGTGGTTGGTAGCAAGGGATTATGGGTAGGGGGAAGGAGCTAGGAGCTCAGATCTTGAAGCTTGGAAAGCTGCCGGCTCGGATCCGAGGTCGGATCCGACTACCCACAGGTTGCAGACAAATGAAGTATCTACTCAGATGGAACGTTATGGTGAGTACATAACTTCTTTTTAATGGTGTTAAGAATCATCAGTGTCAAGTTACTGCATATAGTCAGGTAAGTTTAACCTTGTAACTGCTGTGTTTATCAACAGCTTTTATTTTAATTCAGATAAGACTGTTTAATTCGTATAACTAGTTATAAGTCTGTGTTAATTATATTAAATATTACTTAAATAACTTGTTTACAAGTGTATATAGTACAGTAAATTGTTTGTTTTAAATTCTAGAAGCTTATCCCATCTTTTTTTATTAAGCTTAATCAAATTCTTAACAGAATTGTTCAATTTTTTATTCCACATCCAGCTGATGTGCTTGTGTGGTGTTTGAAAGTAAGTGAAATACAATATATACACACACATTATGTAGAATAAAATACAGTTTGTAAGCAGACTGTGTGACTCAGCATGTTTGTGCAATATATTCCATTAAGTCATTCTTAGAGGTCACTTTCATTGATTTTCAGCAATAAAAACATTTTTGTTTGTGCAAGGGGGTGGGTAGGCACGCTCCCCTGAATCCTCCCATGATTTGGGAGGCTTACACACATCTTTGCTTCCAAACCTGAATTTTAGTCTGCTCTTCCTGATTAATGGTTTGGGTGCATAGAAGGTACCATGAAGCTTTGGAAGATGACTGGCCGTTATATTCCTGGCAGGATATAATCCATAGGACTTAGGTTACTGCAGCAGTGATCAATATAAAGACCTTATTGGAATACTAAATTGGCAAAATAAATCAAAAGAAAAAATATTCAAATTCTGCCAGGAAATAACAATTTTGCAAATATATATATCAATGGTGTTGTATCAAATGAATAATGGATTTCATGTTTTATATGTAACCAACATTAAATTATATTTATGGGCAATATTTACATTTTGCAAATATTTTTTTTATTTTAGTTAGTAAGATGTTTAGATAGAAATTTGTGAGTAAAAGAATGTTTAAGAAAATGTAACAACTCTGTTCTGTGTTTTATTGTTGTATGGTAATGACAAACTAAAATAAATACTTGTCTCAGTCAGTAACAAAAGACTCCTGAGGGACTGTTGAAATCCATTCACCAGGGCCTGAGCAAACAGAGAATAAGGGAAATCCCTAGAGAGGGATTTTGTGGTAAAGCTTTAAAATGCGTCAGCAATGTTGAATGTAGTACTCTGGGCAAATAAAAGTAATGTGCTATAAAGTGAAGGAAAAATAATAGTTTTGTTGCAAAAACAAAGTTTATATTTCAAGCAGAAAATATTTAAAATTGTTGGCTTGTGAAATATTCTGGACTAATGTGGTTATTACTTTTACTTTCTTCCTAAAGTGCCGTAAGCACTTGAAGACTCGGAGACTTGTGAGTGTGAGACAGCTTGGTGTCGATAGAATTGTGGACTTTCAGTTTGGCTCTGACGAAGCTGCTTACCACATTATTATTGAGCTTTATGACAGGGTAAGTTAAAGGGTACAACTGACATATTGCATTTGTGGAGAGAGTGAAAGCACAGATTCTAGTCTGATGTGACGAAGTGCATGGAAAATTGTTGCAGGCAATGCATTTTGTATATCTGTTTAATATATAATACTGTGAATCACAGGCTATAATTTATAGTCTGCTATTCATTATTTAGTATGGAAAGTAAAGAGTTTTAATTTGGATACTTCTAAATAAATTTTCTAAGCAGATAACTTAAATATGCAATTTTTTGAGTAAATAACTTCTGTCTGTTAAATTTCTTCATATTTTTAGGGCTTTTTAATGGCAAGTAAAGAAAGAACACCACTGTCGGATGAGGGTATAGATAACATGGAACCATTATTACTTCATTCGTAGTTTGCCAAGAGTGTATCCAGAATTGATTTCATATGGAATTACCCATAATAACAGTGTGCTTAAATGGGCTTCTGTAAATATTAAGAGATGTTGCTATTTGTGTCATTTTGCTAGTCACTGTGAATTTTATAACACAGTTTGCTGTAGTAATGGTGGTAAAAGTATGGGTGTTCTTAATTAGATCACTGTTGCAGTATTCATAACTTCTGTAACTTTGGTACTGTCTATATAGTCATTTTGAGAACTCAGGTTTTTCCCCCTGCATGGCGCATACACCTTGCCCATAAGTAAGCCAGTGAGGAGGAGTAGTATAGTAGGAGCATGCATAAATAGTATTTTTAGAAGTTTCTTGCTGCAGTTCATGTTTGCAGGTGACTATGTATCAGCATGTGAATAGTCTCCTCACTCTCATCTGATACAGCTTCAGGCTAAGCTAACTACCCAGTCTGGGGAGATGTTTTCCTTTCCCTTTAGATTTGACCTTCTGAATGCTATCTTGTTGCTCTTGTCTTTAAAAAAAATGGCAAGTGTGACTGTAGGAGACAGATATTTCAACGCCAGTTGCATTTTCTGTGTTGGAGAAAGACAACATCCAGGCATACAATATCTGTAAATTTTTTCCCCAAAGACCCTTTGTAGTGGTATGCATATGTTAGATCTTTACCTTAAAAAGAAACATTTTGAGACCTTGGAATATTTGTCCATGTTCTCTTCAGGCCCTTCCTTTTCTCTTGACCTTGCATGTAAGAAAAAAACATGGAGGGATAAAGTCATAAGGAAGAAAGGACATCGAATTTTCATCCTTTCAGCATGGATGGTCTGAAGCAACCTCCTGTAGTGAGGCACTTTTGCAGAATCTGGTGCAGTCATTTGTTTCTCCTTTACCCTCTGGTCTTTCCCCTTTGGGATTTGCTATGGCAGTGGAACAAAGCACTTTGAACCAGACTGATGCAGGGCATGAAGCTTCCCCTGTTGCTCAACTCAAGGTCAGCAATGAAGAGCCATGTATTATGACTACAGTGGAAAAAGGAGGCATCCACTAGGTGTTGGCATGCAAATGAATAGAGGGCTAAAGTATGAAAGCCCAGCAGACTCGATCAGCATCCCACCCCCACCCCCCAGATCCTGCCAGGTGGATGTGTTGGTAAAGACAACAGAAAAATAAATCACATTTCCCCTGCTCCAACAGTTCACATTCTCCCATCAAGAAAGAAGCCAGCCAAGGTGATTGTCTTAAGTTGGTTCAAGGCTTGCTAAAGGCCCTTCAGCCAGGCCAGTCACTTCCAGCCCCTCCCCCGGTCACATTAAAAGGAAAAAGGAACCTTCCTCAGATGAGGAGGACAAGCCACAGGACTCTGATCAAGAGGATCTAGATTAATCTTTTCAAATTTCATTCCCTATTGGGTTTGAATCTGATGCAAAAGGTACTCTTTCATCATACTCTACTTCTGAAGCAATTCCATTTGGAGGAAATCATTCCAGATTCCGTGGTCCAAGATCTGAGTCAGCCAGCTCCAGCTTTGCCAGAGCCATTGCCTAAGTCTCAAAGATGAGGACTTAGGTGGGTGCCTCCATTGTTTCCCTCAGACATCTGTCTTTGAGGCTGTGGGACCAATCCCCTCCTCGGTGCCAGCCACTTGGGTAGACCCAAGGATTCCCTCCAGGTCCTTCTTACACTATTCTCCTGGAGAGTTGGATCTGACCATGGGTGGGGTGTCCTTGAATCCCCTAGAAGTTGGTGTTGCTTTCTAGGTGTTGAGGAGAATCATTTCTTTGCCACACAGGGCAGATCCGCAGGGTCCACTAACTGTGGCTCCCCCCTTAACCCTCACTCTACTGTGTTGGCTTGTGTAAAGGCATCCTTGTGGTTTGTTCCATTGACCCCAAACATTCTGACCTGGTGCAGAGACTGCCCTCTGAGGACTCAGAAGCTTCATCACCTGAGCCACCTAAAAAGCGGGCATGCAAGAAGAAGCATATGGACTCATCAGCAGTCAGTCATTTCAGATACATACTCTGAAGATGGAGATGGTACCCCACAATCCCACCCTGAGGATGCTTCCCTTGGAGGGAGATCCTGCAGCTCATGAGATAGAGGGGATCTTGGGCCACTAAATCTTTATCTCCGGATGAGGCAATATTGTTTGAGGCATATGGAATGACTCCTGCATGGTTCCTAATGCTGACAACTTAGTGCAGTTAGCAGTGAGGCAGTCTTGGTAGGAACCTGACTCCTGCGAATCAGTTCTAGCGAACCTGGAAAAAATTCTCCACCCTCCCAAAAACAAACCTTTCTGGGCTACAACACCTGCAGTAGACTCCATAATTATTGCAGCAACTACTAAAGAGTTGTCTGAAAACTGTTCCTCTCTTCATCCACACAGCAAGGAGTCTTGGGCAATGGATAGACTGGGGAAGTGGGCATACACTTAAGACTCCTTTGACATTCAGGCTGTAAACTACTCTGCTCATGTAACAAGATTCCAGAAGGATCTCACTCAGCAAGTGGCTCTGAAGAATCTAAGTCACAGAAGCAGCTTCAAGCTACTCTGTTGAGGAAGTCCAGCATTACCAACCTATGTGCCTTTTGTATAATGCAGCAGATGTTGTAGTGAGAGCAACTGAAGGAGGGGGCCATAGCCATGAGATACCATGCTTGGATGCATTTGTGCGATTTTTGCAGATAACATTAAAATGTCCTTCACAAACACCCCATTTGAAGGAACCAACCCATTTGATTCTACAGAGAAACAAAGGGTGCCAAAGAGCAAGCAGGATGGCAGGACTTTCTGCAGTAGAACCGAAATTTGAAACTTCTTCACGCCAGTTCAGCAGTAACCAAAAGGGGTCTCCCTGTGGTTTTGAAAGTCTCTAGACATCAGTATGACTCCTCTTCTGGAAGAGGTGCCCAGGGCATAGGATGCCACTTCAATGGATGCAGCCCCAGAGGCCAGGATTGCCCACAGAACCAGGATTTCTACAGGCCTTTTTCTAATAGACGACCCCAGAAACCGTGAAGGTTTGCCTGACTGCTGAACTCTGAAGGCAGTTGGGACACACACATCAAAGGGAGAATGGTCCAAGGTTTTTGGCCAGATTCTCAGACTTGTCTTCACATAAATGTCCTGGAGATGAGGGAAGGTATCCTTGTGTTATGGGAGTTTACAGGATTGTTTTCCTCCAAGAGTAATAAATATACAGATGGATAATATGACAGTAGTCTGGCACATGACAAAACCAAGAAGAAATTATATCTTACCTGCTTTGTCAGAAGGCCTTGAGAGTGTAGCAATGGACAATGGCCTCTCTCACTATTTTTAACAGCAACACAAATTCTTGGAAGGTTTAGGACAGGCTAAGCAAGAATCTCCTGTTGCATCATGAGTGATCCCTGAAACCAGCAATTGCCAAGGAGGTTTTCAGATACTGGGGCACTCCCTGCTGTAATCTCTTTGCAAGTCCTCAGAACACCAAGTGCAGTAGTTATTTTGCCAATCCAATGTTGTCCGTTTCATTATGCCTTACTACTGGGTTTAAGGATCCGACCTCTGATCCGACTTGACCACTTCTCAAGACTTGGATCTGAGCCTCAAGCTCCTTCCTCTCTCATAATGCCCTACTACTTCTCTTGCTCCTCAGATCTTGTTTGCTGGCTTCCAGCTCAGCTGTGATTCTGCAACCTCAGCATGGAGATAAGTTACTTTTCCGTGGGTTTATTTCTGTAGTTATTCCCACTTTTACTCTTCTTTATTTTAGTATATTACATGTTAGTTTTTTTGTCTTCCTCCTGTCCCTTTTTAGCTAGTTTTACCAGAGCTTTTTGCTGGTGTTAGGGTTGATTCTTCCCTCCATGTCTCTTCTCCTTTAGCGCCAACTCTTAGGGGTTGATCTTGCGTCCGACCTTTTCAGAGCCAACAATGCCCCTGGGGGCCTTGGCCTTTGACCGTTCAAGCCTGGTGCCTTCTGGAGGCATTGGATCTGGGATGGCTTCCTTCTTCTCTCCTTTGGTGTCTCTGTCTCTGAGGGAGAGTAGATGGGCTTCCCGTGGTTCGTCTGCCTTCCAGGTGGCAGAGAAGGCTTTCTCCATACCACGAGAAGCAACCCCTCACCCCCTGGAATCCTACCTAATCTCTTTCTCATTTGAGCTTTGCGCCAGTTCATCCTGTCAGTAGTCAACTCCTCCAGGAGACCCTCCAGGCCTTTCCCCAGCAAGGGGTCCCCCTGTCTTCTGAGTCCTCTCCCGAGTATTCCGCGGGGGAGGCTCATTAGAAGAGCTGGTGCAATAGGAAGCAATTAAAACTCCCCAGTGGAGTCATTGACAGAGGACACTGACTTTGAAGGGGAAGGGTTGGCCCGATCTTCACCCAATGACATCTCCTTTGGGGATATTTTGGAAATACTGAAACAAAAGGGTGGCTGGTCATCCCAACTACCTTCCTCCGTCAGTGTTTCTGGAGGCCTTCGGAATGGGCCCATCTACATCCTGGGATAACCCCACCGATGGACGAGCTCATTGACCTGATTGTATGCTGGGCGTGGAAGGAGCCAGACACTGTGGAACCCATCCCTAAGCAGCAGACTAATACCTTGGTCCCCCTAGTGATCGTCCTTTCTGGAGTAAAAGCATCCCAGTTGATGGCACTGTGTTGTCAACAGCCACTATAAAGGAGCTAGCCAAGCAGAGCTGCTCTGTTTATCCCCCAAATAGAGTCTCAGGGTGTGGATAGGAATGGGAAGCACATGTATGCCTCAGCAACCTTTATGTTGAGAGCATTAAATTACTTGGCACACTCACCAACTCTCTGGCCCAGTCCTTGTCAGAGGAGGACCTCAAGAAGGTGTCTGCACAATTGATCACTATGTCTTCGATTGCTAATTCCTTGATGACATTAATTTCTTACTCTGCAAAAGGAACTGCTTGAGAGGCCGGTTCAGATGTAGTCCTTAGGAGACCTACCTGAATGAGGCTTGCGGACTCCTTTAAGGTGTCCTTCATAAATGCCCCCCTTTGACAATTCCTCCTTGTTTGGACCATCAGTTAAAGAAACTTTTACCTGCAGTGAGCAGGCGGGAAAGACCTTATCTGCTGTAGGAATCATATTTTCTTACCCCGAATGGACCATCTCCAGGAACCAACAGAGTGAGAAGATGTGCTTCTGTAAGTCCCAGGGGTCTTTCCCAGATTTGCATGAATCCTCTTCTAGAGACAAAGGAAGAGGATTTAATGGTAGGTGCTGCCACAGAGGTAGAGAAGGTCCACAGAACCAGGGCTATAGAGAACATTTCTCCGATAGACCCTTTTAGCACTCTTGAAGCGTTGCCTGGCTGTCGTACTCTGGAGGCAGACTGTCCTTACACCCAGATGCCTGAACAGCCAATACAAGCGAATATGGGTGTTAAATATAATTTCCAGAGGTTACTATATTCCCTTTTCCCTTCCTCCTCTCAGTTCTGGGAGATATCTCCCCGATGTTCCACCCAGTCAGAGGGGAATGCCATCATAGAAGTTCGGAAACTTCTAGAAAAAGAGTCATCCAGGAGGTCCCAACCAAACATCAAGAATGCGGAACTTTCTCGCACTTCTTTTTGGTGCCAAAGAAAACAGGGGACCTTTGACCAATCTTAGACTTAAGCAGTCTGAACTTATTCATAAAGAAATTGAAGTTCCACATGGTTACTGTACAGACCATATTGCCGCTTCTATGCAAGGACAATTGCATGTGTTCTGTAGACCTCCAGGACGCGTACTATAATACCAAAATAGGTGCTCCAGTGGACTCCTGCGCTTCTGGCTGGGAGTAAACCATTACCAGTTTGGAGCATTACCCTTTGGTCTCACCGCTGCCACTCGGGGTGTTCCCCAAATGTGTGGCAGTGGCTGCAGTCCACCTCCAACTGCAAGGATTCCACGTTTCCCTACCTTGATGATTGGCTCCTTACAGCACCAACAAGACATCAACTACTTTGAACCATCCAGGTTTTGCTACAATATTTCATTTGCCTGGGAATCACAGTGAATTTGGCAAAGTCAAAGATGTCTCCCATACAGGACATAATTTATAGGGTTGCAGTTGAACAAAATCACACAAATAGCTGCCCTAACTCCACAGAGAATAAGGTCACTGAGACTGCAGTTACAACTGTTACTAGACACTCCCTACCCACCGGCTCGCTTCGTCTTCATGACCCTAGGATCCATGTCAGCTGCCATTCTTCTGGTACCTTTAGCAAGATTCTTCATGCGAGTTTTCCAGTGGACCCTAGCAGTCCAGTGGTCTATTCTATATCACCCCTTGTCAACCCCCATCAGACTAACTTTGATCTGAAAGCATCTTCTACAGTGGGGGATGCTTACAAATGACCTCCATCTTGGCAGACCCATTACGCCTCTTCCACCTACAGCCACAGTGACCATGGACACTTCCCTGTTGGGATAAGGGTTTGCATTATCAGGGGAGAATGGTCCAAGGCACGTGGGCCATGACAGAGACCAAATTGCACATAAATGTCCTGGAGATGAAGGCGGTTCTTCTTTCATTGCAAGCCTTTTAGGACAGCCTCCCTCTGAGAATGATTGCAGTTCTTACAGACAACATGTCTGTAGTGTGGTACATCAATAAGCAGGGGGAACCCAATCATACACGTTGTGCAGGGAGGCCTTGAGAGTTTGGGAATGGGCGATCTCTTCAAACCACTTTCTTACTGCAAAGCATATTCTGGGGGAATCCAACGTTCTGTTGGACAGACTGAGAAGATATGTCTTGAGTCTATATTTCTAGAGCCTGAATCAATCGGTAGCAGAGCAGATATTCAGCCATTGGGGCCAGCCTTGCTGCAATCTCTTTGCCTCTCAGCTGAAAAACAAGTGCCGCAAGTATTTTGCTCTGATTCCCCCCACTGGGGGAGTCACCCAGGGATGCTATAGTTTACGACTGGCCCTCAGGCCTCCTGTATGCTTATCCTCCCATTTCCCTGATCCCCAAAGTTTTGCAGTAAGCCAGGAGGTTGAAAAGCACTCTGATCCTCATTGCCCCCTTCTGGCCTCATCAGGTGTGGTTTCTCTTTCTGTGGCCTCACAACCAGTATCCTCCATGGATACTAGATCTCAGGCAGGATCTGATTTCCCATCCATCGGAACTTCAGACCCACAATCTCTGATCCCTCAGACTAACTGCTTGGTTTCTCCACTGCCAATGATCCTTTGAAAGTCCAGGCTCGCATCCCCTGTTCGGGAAATTATGCTGGCTTTTCAGAAGCCTTCTACCAAAAAAATGCACAATAGCAAATAGAAGAGATTTTCAGTTTGGGCTTCAGAACAGAATATTCCCTTTTTTGCCCCCTATTTTGGATATCCTTATATTTCTCAGCTCAATTTTTCAACATGGGGCTAGTTTTTCCACTATAAAGTTTACAACTAGCAGCTGTTCTGAATTTTCATGTAGGGAATGACAATAATCTTTCATCTTCTCTGTCAACATCAAGGTTATGTAGGGCTTTCATGAGAAGGGTTTTTCAACTTAGACCTCCTATAAAAGATTTGTCTCCTCCTTGGGATCTCACTCTTGTGCTTCAAGGGCTTGCACAGAAACCTTTAGAGCCTACGAGCTCATGTGACATAAAATACTTGTCTTGGAAGACTTTTTTTCTAGTGGCAATTACTTCAGCAAAAAGTGTGTAAGAATTACAAGCTTCATCTTCCCAGCCACTTTACTTTACCTTCTTCAAGGATAGAGTCTCCCTCAGAATGAACCCTTTCTTTATACCTAAGGTGGCAACAGAGACAAATATTAACCAAACAATTAACCTGCCTGTATTCTTCCGAAATGATTCTAATAAGGGCAAATATATGCTACACTTGCTGGATGTGCATAGACAGTTGCATTTCTGTCTACAGAGAATGAAACCACAGAAAATCTGAGCAATTATTCATCTCCTTTAATCCGGATAGATTAAGTCAGGCTGTATCCAAAATTACCTTAGCGAAATGGATTACTGATTGCATTTCTACTGTGTACTCCTTGAATGGCATGCAACTTCCCTGTCCTCTGGAGCTCATTCTACCAGGTCTGAAATTTGTATACAGCAGCAACTTGGTCCAAGTCTCATAAGTTTTTTTCTCACTAAAAATTGGATATTATTTCTAGAAATAGATCCTCCTTTGGCTCCGAGGAAGCCAGGCTTATCCTTCCTTGAGGGCTATCCAAGGTTTACGTAGCTGGGGACTCTGACCCAGTAGTGAGGCATAATGAAATGGACATTGGATTAGAAGTTATGTACTTAATTTGGCATCTGTGTTGTCCAGTTTCATTGTGCCTTGCGTCCCACCTGGCCATCCCCCAGCCTAAAACAGCTGAAAGTGATAGAGAGGATATGGGAACCCATAGGTTCCTAGTTTGAGCTCCAGTGTGGTCGCGTTACTTTTGATTTCTATTGGTGTGAATCTGAATCACCATTAAGAGGGCAGCAAACACGATCTGAGGGATTAAAGAAGAGTAGGGCATTATGGAAGAGGGAGGAGCTTGAGGCTCGGTTCATAAGTCTGGAGAAGTGGCCGAGTTGGATCCATAGACCCAGCAGGGAGGTATAATTAAATTGGACAACATAGATGCCAAGTTATGGCAAGTACATAACTTCTGTTTTCCCTCATCAGAGACAGATCTTCCCCCAGGGACATTTTGTCATAACATTGGCTTCCAGGGTTACTTTACACCTCTCCCCCAATTCCACTTATGACCAAGTTTACACAGAAAGGTATTCAGTACAGGGCTACAGTCATCATTCTTATAGCCACTTTTTGGCCTAGACAGTTATCGGTTCTGCCTTCTCAAACCATACCTGAAAGAGCACCCTTGGCTCCTTGATGCACTGCTGAATCTCATCACTCAACCCATTAGGGATCTTCACCCAGACATTCCCAACTTGAAGCTAACTTTGTGGTTTCTCCAGTTCCTTGGATGGTATGGGATGCGTCTCTTCCTTCAGAAATGGTCAACATCCTCACATCCAACCAGAAGTCTTCTGTGCCTAAAATCTGTTGCAGTAAATGGAATAGATTTGCTATATGGGCTGAATCTCAGAACATCAAACCCTTTTCAGCTCCTAGTGGAGATGTCTTATGCTTTCTGTCCTCCTTATTTACTTTTGGTTGTAGTTTCTCCAGTATCAAAGTACAATGGGCAGAAATTTTGTCTTTCCACATTGGCTTTTTAGGATTCTCTACTGGCGTGTCTTACACTGTAAAGCATTTCTTAAAGGTCCTTTCATGTTGCATCCACCTATAAAGGATTCTGCTCCCCTGTTGAACTTAAATTTTGTTTGGAAGGATTATCCAAGCCTCCATTTGAGCCAACAGCTTCTGGAAAGTTGAAATTCTTTTCCTGGAAAACTGTCTTTTTAGTAGCTATAACTTCAGCTATGAGGTTTTCAGAACACCGTATTCTCTGTTTCTCCTTACATTGTTTTTACAAGGGTAGAGTTACCTTGAGAACCAATCCTTCCTTTCTTCCAAAAGTGGATTCCAAGACCAACCTATCAAAATATATTTTACTGCACTGAATGTAAACAGGTAGCTTCATTTCTATCTCTACAGAACAGCACCCTTCGGAAAAAATGAGCAACTCTTTTTGTGTCATTTGCCTACAACAAGCTGGAGAAGAAGGCTTCTAAGATTTCTATGTCTAGATGGTTATCTGAGTGCATCTCCTTTATGTACACTTCACACAACAGAACCTTGCCCTCTAAGCTCAGGGCTCATTCCGCTAGAGCTGTGGCATCTTTAACAGCAATCTTCAGATCTCTGTCCTAGGATGATATTTGTCAAAAAGCTACACAATCCTCCTTTCTTACCATTATTAAACATTTCAAGTGAGACTGTATTTCTAGAGCCAGAGCTTCATTTGGAGCTTCTATCCTGAAAGGTCTCCTGTCTTTCAGGCCATCCAGGAATCATGTAGCTGGGGATTGTGACCCATGTGTCTGTCTGGACTGACTGGATGAATAGACTGTGAAAGTTATGTACTTCGATGAAAGTATCTATCATTATCGTAAGTCCATCTGATATGACAACCCCCCCCCCCTCCAGTCCATGAGACCTGAAGGATCTTTCTTCCTGGATCAAAGTCAGTGAAAGAGCTCTCTAGGTTCAGGCACCAGACTCATCTGAGCTAGTCAGAAGTAGGGCATTATGGTAAGGGAAGAATTTGGAAGGCTGAAGATTAGTGCACTAAATCAGCCATATTGGATAAGATGAGGCTGAAGGACCCATGCGTCATATTGGACAGACTGAGATGAATGGATCTGTTACAGTAAGTAAATAACTTTTGTTTATTATGTATAGAAACTCCCAAATGTGTTCTTTCCCTAGTACTGAGGGCATTTGGAGGATGCCTTTGCAGCTTCCTCTCAAGCTTTAAGATTCCCAACCCCTTGTCTCCAGGAAATCAGATAGATTTTATAAGGTTAAGGATGGTCACAAATATTTATAAAATAATCCAGTGTCAGACCCTGCAGTGGTCTCCTTAGATCCAGAAAATGGAGCTAAGATTCCTGCCATCCGCAAGTCACTTCTCAGTAATAGTCATGCCCCAACTAGGTGAGGTGAGAAGGTACATACCTCATTCATCCTTTCCTTTGGGGCCATCAGTTACCAAACCCATATGATAAAGTTCCTACTGGCAGTCATTGATCATATGGGGCAGAGAATGTGAGAAATATCTTGACTTTGACCTTGGGCCCTTGCTCGAGACTGCTGGCAAGCTATCAAAGCACCACATTAAATGTAGCCATGATGCTGATGATGCAGCATACATGGCTACTTCATCTGGATCAGTGATCAGGAGGCATCCCTGTTTAAGGCTCCAACCTTTACCTGAGGATGCCCAGTTAATCAGTACACCCCTAGACAAAGAATTATTATTTGGGGCCCATTGGCTAAAGTATTTAAAAAGATGGATGAAAGTGGGAAGCTAATACAGGGAGTAAAGCTGCTTATTCCCTTTCCAGTTCCTAGGTTTGAGAGAAACTAATCCTCCAAGGCAAGTCCATTCTACAAGAAATGAAACAACACCCCAAGAAACAAAGAAAGAAGGGCCAGTTTAAGAAAAGGTGGCAAGGAAACAATAAGGTGGAATCCAAGAGCTTTTTTTTGTTTGTTTAGCAGCAAACATCTTTGTCTATGTCTTAAGTAAGAATTTAATAATCATACATTTGTGTAAATCAAAACATACCATATTGACATATTTTCAGCAGCTGCAAACATTATACATCACTTATAAACTATCTAGTCACTGTCAGTCAAACATTACAAAGTTCATTCAATTCCTGTCTTCCCTTAAAACTCATTAATCCTCCAAAACATTATTCTGCATGTACTGTTCCCACAATTCCCATTTTTCTATGTAATTTGCTGTTACCCTTTTCTAAAGATCCCACTTCCAGTTCTTTTATCTCTGTTACTATATTCATTACTTCTAGTACAGTTGGTTTAGATTTTGATTTCTATTTTCTAGTAATTGCTTTTTTGGCAGCCACCATAATTAAACTCTGCAAAGCCTTACTATATCTAGGCAATTCCTATTCTGTATTATGACTAAAAAAAAAAAAATCATTAGTTAGTTACACCAATTTGCTTACTCAGTATTTATGACAGAATGGACTGCAGAGAATTTTTAAAGACTGCCAAACTCGCTACACTCCCAAAAATATGTTGCCAATCACCTCTTTCTTCCCTATCACACCTCCGACATTTTAAAGTCTTCCTGAGCACAAATCCTTTGGAGTCTGCTTGGGGTATAATGCAGACACTCCCAAGCAAAGATCCTAAGTAGTGTAGACTTTGCATGTTTGGGAGCAATACCTATATCTCACAGTTGTTTCTTTGTGAATTGCTTATCCAGTCGCTCTTTCCAATCATTTCTAACCTCCTCAATTCCTTTAGTTATGCAATATTTTATATGCCATACTAATTATCCCTTTTTAATAGCAGATTCTGTTCTAGATTCTACTAAAAACTGTACCAGTGCTGGTCTTTCACATAAGATCTCCCTATTTCTTTCTCTTTGTCTATAATCTGATATCAATCCTTGATAGGGAAGGCAGTCTGTAGCTTGCAGTCCAAATTAATTATTGCCTTTTTCCTATTCTTTTGTTTTTCCCCTCTCTAAAATTTAATCCCAGCACATTGTTTCCTTTGACAGTTTTCTCCAGAAAATTCCAGTCTCCTTTTGCCTCCCTATCAGCATCTCCTTTCTCCATGTGAAGACTGGTAGAGAAGGGTGAAGGCTGCCAGCCTAGCCAAATAGAATTTTATAGATAATTCTATCATTTGTAAATATAAATGTAAAATACAGGCTTGTTTCGTAAATGAAAGAAAACACTGTAAAATGTGAACTTCAAGATTGTACCAACATTGCCATCTGCTGTAAGGAAAACTAAGCCAAACATTTCAAATGTTCTTTGAAATTAAAATTATGTTTTGTATGTCCTTTGAAGTTAGAATTTGGAGTCGATGAGTCTGGAGTAAGCATCCTGCCTATTGTTTTAAGGCTAAAGTTAATGACCAGAATTTACATGTGGAATGTCCTTTATTGCTCTAAGTGTAAAAGAATGTAAATGTAGTTAATGTGTAGCCTGGGAACTCCAGAAAGGGTGAATAAGATGATGTAATGTTTATCAGAACTGGAGTTTCAATTTAAACAGTGAGAACCAGAGATTAAGCATTTTTGTCTTGATATCCAACCTCAGCACTGCCTGTTGTCTTAAGTAAGTTATTTCAGAAATATGTTTTCTTGTAGTAATAGCTAGGAAATTAGAAGAAAGTTAGACTAAGTGGTTTTCTATTATGTCAGAACTGTACTACTGATTTATTTTAAGTTTCTATGTGATCTCTGAACTATTGAGTGACAGTGTGGTGTGTAGTAGTATTGTCTTGTGTTTTAATTATTTATTATTAAATATGTTAAAAACCTTTTACCTCTGACTGGTTTATGTAGAGAAGTTAAGCTCTAGAGTACATTGCATATTTATAGAATTTACTGTCTAAGCCACTCCTATAGCTTCAGCCCTGGGCTGTGCTACCAATTGGATAACAATATTGCACAGTAATAATTGGACACCCTTTTAAGGGCCTTTGGGTAGCTGATAATTATTAGCTGGTGGTGGCAGTGATTACTACTGTATAGTCTGGATAAAGGGGCACAGCTGGAGAATTTGTGTAAGCCTTTCCCAGGAGTGTCTGTTAAGTTGTATAAATACTTATCTCAAAGTGTGTGGGTGTGTGTCAGCTACTTGGGCAGGGGCACGAAGCACTGGTTGGACAGAGAGGGTACTGGAGGTTAGCTTGCCAGCTAGGCTGAGATATGGACCCTATAGCTGTGCCAGTGGGGAGTCTTATTGGGGACGTGGAGAGCAAGGGAGCAACCAGCCCCAGACTGACTGTGATCTCTGTGTGCACGTAAGGGAAATTGTACTTTACTATATGTATTTGTTATCCTTTCCTCTAATATGATGTTATATGGTGTTAGTGGTGAGGATTGAGGCTCCTTGATTAATGGGCCAGGGCATGGCCATCACACTCCATCCCATGTTGGGTTAGTTCTCAGAATACTTTTTGCTAGTTTATGAATATAAATATTTGTATGGTTATTGTTATTCTTCTTAAGGATTTGCATCTACAATCCCAGTCTCTCCTTGTTTCTTGACGTTCCCCTGCTTCATCTTCATCCCTTTTCACTGTGAATGAATTACAGCTTTCTGCTTGTGCTATGTATAGGAGCCTTAACTGTGTAATTCTGAAATACCCCCTTCAAAGCAGGTAATCCCAAACCACCTTCTTCTATTGGAAGGATCAACTTATCCCACTTGACTCTTGCCCTCTCCCCCTACCAGATAAAATCCTTCAACTACTTATTAATGTTAAGTTGTCAATCTCGCCTTCATTCTTGCTCGATGGGTTCGGAGCCGATCCTCAGCTCCGACTCGGCCAATACTAAAGCTCGAGAGCTAATTCCACCGGCTCGAGGCTCCCCTATATCCCACAATGCTAGGCGGTAACTACTCAGATCTCGTTTGCCGCTTAGCTGACTAGGTGCTTCTTCTGCCGGCTCTGGCAGGTTAGTAAGTTTTCTTGTTCAGAAACTTCAATTTCAACCCCTATTTTTTTCCATTTAGTATAGTTTTATTTAAAGTATTCCATTAGTTTAAATCGGGTCCCCCTCTTGTGTTAGAATTCCCTTTTTATTCCCTTCTTAACTTTTAGGCCTTTGGCCCTCTCCTTCCCCTAGTCCTTCAGTGTGACTGGATTTTTATTTTGGTTAAGGGTGTGTCTGTGTGTTGTGTTTGTGTTTTTCTTCACTCAGCTTTTAGGATGTCTAAAGACTCCAAGGTCTCAGGCTTCAAGAAGTGTGATTCGTGCTGTCAGAAAATGTCTCTGACAGATGGTCACACTTCTTGTGTATATTGCCTGGGACCTTTGCACCTGCAGGACTCATGTGCTGTGTGCCATGCATTCAGCCCTAGAGTCCTGCAGGAACGCAAAAATAAATTGATTCTACGTGGCTTGTTAAAGCCTGAAGGCCCCCCAACCCAGTCTGTGTCGGGGAAGCCTTCTAAGACTTCCAGACTGTCAGCTCCAGTTTCAGAGTGGTCCCCTGGAAGCATTAAAATGGCTTCGACATCGGCTCCGGCTGGAGCCGATGTTTCCAAATCTCATACCATCACCTCGGCTCCGGCTGGAGCCGAGGTTGACAAGACTCAGTTGGCTCCGATAGGCTTATTGGAGCCACCTTCAAAGAAGAGGTTTAGGCCCCCTTCCATCGGCTCCATCCATTCGGCTCCGGGATCTCCTCTTCTATCGGAACGGAGCCATAGGTCTCATTCCTCTCGGTCCTCCAGGCTGTCCGACCATGATTTACAAAGGGTGGTGAGTAGACTTCTCAAGTGCGAGGCACTGGCCCAAATGCTACATAGCCCTACTCAACAGTCAGCGGCTATTTCCATCCCTGATTTTATTCCTCCTCTGACTCCTTTGAGTTCGGAGCCGGGGCTCATCGGAGCCGTGGCTGTCGGTGCTTCGGAGCCGATACCTTCCCTTTCGGCTCCGTCGTCTGCTCCGATTTCCTCATTTGAGGGATCTTGGCGCCGGGCTTCCCTCGTCGGCTCCAAGGGGGCGAGTGGCATCGGACCCTTATCCGACCCCGTTCTCCCTCTCAGAGCATCGGCACTGGTAAGTTTGGCTCCGACATCGGCCTCGGAGCCGTCCCTGTTGGTGCCGGGGGGGTCCTTGTCTCCTCGGAGTGGGGACCTCTGGCCTTGCTTGATAGGGGCGCCTTCGAGGTCATGCAGAGCGTGCTTGACCCAGTGTCTACCCCACAGTCGGCTCTGTCAGCTCCTCCCTCTTCAGTGCCTGTGGTGATTTCTACCCATCCCCTTGTATCAGACCACAGAGAGCCAGCTCCTCAGGTTTCCCCATTGGGACGGCATAATGTACGCAAAATCTGAGCCGAAAAACTGTTCAGCAAACTCCGACCGACGCCTAAGCGTTCGTCGGTTGAAGGAAGCACAGGCTAAACAGGCTGCTACGTCGTGGTCTGGGCCTAAGCAAGGTAGGCAGTAAGAGTGGAAATCTTTATGAGGTATTTGTTTCCCACAAGTTAAACAGTTATTTACTTTTTCTGACATCGGCTGAGACAAGAAAGAGTCCCCAACGGGGTACTTAGCTTTTAGAAGTCTTCGAAGTAGTATTCGGTAGTAGTAATCTCTGGATCTGACCGACCGGCACTTGCGAACAGCTTCTGCTATGGGCGCCACGCGGCAAGAAAGACTGAGGAAAATGGCGTCGGCTGATGCCTTTATACCCGAAGACCAGCAGAGATGACGTCGGGTGAAGTGCGACATCAGCCGAAGCCGGACCCAGACTTTGGAATCCGGCCGACCGAAGGGCTGCCTGACGACAGGACAACCCATTTGTTATGACTGCAGATGCTATCCTGTTCGGACATCTACATTTATGGTAGGTACAAAACTGTACTTTCCTCCTCTTCCGAGGCCTCTCCTGATCCGGTAGGAGAGCCCCCTCGGAAGAGACAGTGCAAGAGGAAGCACATTGACTCCCCTGAGTCTATCACCTCTTACACTTACATGGAGGAATCTGAAGGTTCCCCTCTGTCCCCCTCTGAGGATGTCTCCTTTGCTGACATCCTTGAAATCCTGAAACAGAGGGGGAACTGGCCCACCCTTAACCCTTCAGAGGATGAGTCAGTTTACCTTGAGGCTTTTGGCTCTCGCCCTTCCACCACCTGGGTGTCCCCTCCCTTTGACCCCCTTATGGAAGTGGTGGCAAGGAAGGCTTGGACGGCCCCTGATTCAGTGGAACCTACCCCAAGGAGGCCGTCAAAATTTATTACTGCCCCTAAGGAGAGAGAGTTTCTATCAAAAGGTGTCTCTGTTGATGCCATGGTGGTGGACGCAGCCACTAAGAAGGAGTTAGCCGATCCTTCGGTACCTGTCCACCCTCCTAATAAGAAGTCTAGGACCATGGGCAGGTACGGTAAGCGGATGTTTTCATCAGCGACCTTTTCAATGCGGTCGCTGAACTACTTGTGTCACTTCACCCGTCTCCAGAGAGATTTGCTCAAAGATATGGGTGAGGCTATACAGGATCCAACAGCTGAGGGGTTCCAAGACAAAATGAACTCCCAGTTGGCAACCCTGAATTCGATTGTTAACTCCTCCATGTGGCTTATCTCATATGCTGCTGATGGGGCGAGTAGGGCCGCAGGCACAGGTGTAGCTTTACGACGTCACGCCTCGATGCGGCTTTACAATTTTGTGGACCCTGTCAAGGCATCCTTCACCAATTCCCCCTTTGGTGGCTCAACATTGTTTGGTTCTCAGGTGAAGGATACATTGACTAGGTGCGAGGTGGAAGGTAAGACTCTCTTTGCCGTGGGAGTCCGTTTTTCTACCCCTTCTAGACCTTATCCAAAAGGTCAGAGGGGAGGAAAAATGTGGTTCTGCAAACCTCAGGGAGTCTCATCTGACGCACAAGGTCAATTCCCCTCTAGAGGCAGAGGGGGAAATAACAATAGACGCCGCCCTAGAAGCAGAGGAGGTCCGCAAATCCAGGGTAGCAGAGAAGCATTCTCTGATAAACCCTTTCAGCATCCCTGAGGAGCTGCTCGGCTGTCCACCTTCAGAGGCAGTCGGGGGAAGATTATCACTGTACCCAAAAGCCTGGCTTTCCCTCACCCAAGACGAATGGGTACAGTCAATCATACCCGAGGGTTACAAAATTCCCTTTATTCACATCCCATCCCAACCCAAAGGATCCCTTCCAGATGTTCCACCCAGTCTAAGGGAACAAGCAGCACTAGAAATATCAAAGCTGCTATCAAAAAGAGCTATCCAGTCAGTCCCAGCAGACCAGCAAGGATCCGGAATCTACTCCAAATTTTTTTTGGTACCAAAAAAAAACAGGGGACTGGAGACCTATACTGGATCTCAGCAAGTTAAACAATTATATCAAAAAAACAAAATTCCGGATGGTCACGCTACAGTCCATTCTACCCTTCTTGGGTCAGGACAATTGGATGTGCTCGATAGACCTTCAGGATGCATACTACCATATCAAAATGCACAGACGCTCCAGGAGGTTTCTCCACTTCAGGCTGGGAGCCAGTCACTACCAGTTCAGAGCCCTGCCCTTTGGTCTCACTACAGCCACCCAGAGTGTTTACCAAATGCATGGCAGTGGTCGCGGCTCACTTGAGACGTCAAGGATTCCAGGTGTTTCCATATTTAGATGACTGGCTCCTTACCGCCACCACCAGACATCAACTGCTTCTATCCAGAGACTTCACCATCCAGACTTGCCAAGCTCTGGGCATTTCAATAAATTTCGAAAAATCTGCCTTGTCAATCTATTACCTTTATAGGCGCCACCTTAGACACACTCAATCTTTCCGCCAGACTTACAGAGCAAAGAGTGTTAGATATCCGCAAACAAGTTTACCTTCTATTACAATGCAACAAGGTCAAAGCCAGGGTAGTCTTGAAGGTATTAGGACTCATGGCAGCTACTATCACCCTTCTCCCCTTAGCTCGTTTCCACATGAGGATCCTCCAATGAATGCTGTTTACTCAATGGTCATTCCAACAGCTCCCGATGTCTCACATCATATTAATAACTCAATCATGCAAGAATCACCTGTCTTGGTGGATCACATCACCTCAAGTTTTCCAGGGCAGACCTTTCATTCCCCCCCCAGTCACCACGGTGACAATGGACGCCTCCCTGATGGGGGGGGGCATTATCAGTCCAGGGCACGTGGCAACCTTTCGAGTGCCACTTGCACATAAATGTCTTAGAGATGAGAGCAGTGCTTTTTAGCGTTGCAAGCCCTTCAGGACTCTCTTCCCACAGGGACTATTGCAATTCAGACGGACAACATGTCCGTAGTGTGGTACATCAACAAACAGGGCGGAACCAGATCCTACCCCTTATGTCGAGAGGCACTCAGACTTTGGCAGTGGGCGATTTCTTCTCAGAGTTTTCTGATAGCAACGCACATTCCCGGGAAGTCCAATGTGATTGCGGACAAGTTGAGCAGGGCCATTCTCATGCCCCACGAGTGGTCTCTAAAGAAATCAGTGCTGGAAGAAGTCTTCCAAAGATGGGGCCAGCCTTGCTGCGATCTTTTTGCTACTCCCCAAAACAGCAAGTGTCACGACGACTTCACTCTCTTCCCGTTACCAGGCCATCCCACCAGAGACGCTGTAGTCCACGATTGGCCCCGGGGACTTCTGTATGCTTTTCCCCCTTTTCCACTGATATCTCAATTAATTCAGAAAGCTATCGCCTTGAGAGTTACAATGATCCTCATTGCCTTTTACTGGCCTCGACAGATATGGTTTCCGTTCCTCCATCATTACCCGTTGGAGCAGCCTTGGCATCTGGACCCGGTGCCAGATCTGTTGACCCACCAGTCGGGCCAGCTGCACCACTCCCTTCATTCTCTCAACCTCACAGCGTGGTTTCTCCAATTCCTACCCTAGCCAGGCTTCCCTTAATCTCTCATTCGGTCCAAAACATCCTGATAGCCTCTCACAAATCTTCTACCAGGAAGATTTATGATAGTAAGTGGAAACGTTTTTCCTTCTGGGCAGCATCAAAAAATATAGACCCCTTCACTGCACCTATCCAGTCTATCCTAGACTTTCTGGCAGAGCTCTTTCATTTAGGCTCTTCTTCATCTGCCATTAGAGTACAACTAGCTGCTATATCTAATTTTTATGTAGATGTCTCAGACTCCAGTATCATGTCCCATAAGCTCTGCAAAGCCTTTTTAAGAGGTGTTTTTCTGCTCAAGCCCCCAATCAAAGATCCCCCACCTCAATGGGACTTGAATTTGGTTCTGGCATCCTTGATCCTCCCCCCCTTTGAACCAGCGGCTTCATGCCCTCTTAAGTTGCTCTCTTGTAAAACACTTTTTCTAGTAGCCATAACTTCAGCTAGAAGGGTATCTAAACTTCATGCTCTGTGCAGTCGTCGTCCTTACTTAGTTTTCCACAAAGATAGGGTGTCCCTCCGGACTAATCCATCCTTCTTACCTAAGGTTTCCTCTGAGACAAACCTGAACCAAATGATTGATCTCCCCATCTTCTTCCCTGACTATTCCAACAGGTCGGAACAAAAGTTACATTTTCTAGATGTTCACCACCAACTTAGACAGGACTAAACAGTTCAAATCTGATCAGCTTTTCCTGTCTTATGTGGAAGGGAAATTGGGCCTTCCAGTTACTAAAGTCTCTTTCAAGATGGCTTACCTCTATAATTACCTTCATCTATGAAATCAGACATCAAAAACTGCCTTCAAGACCTAGAGCTCATTCAACTAGGGCATTAGCTACATCTGTAGCTTTTCAGGACAGGCTGCCAGTAGATTCCATTTGTGCAGCAGCCACTTGGGCTTCTCCTCATACCTTCATTTTACATTACAAATTGGATATGGCCTCCAGAAACCGTGCCAGCTTTGGTTCCACTGTTCTCAAGAGTCTGTTTCGATAGGCCACCTGGAATAAGGTGCTAGGGACGCGGTCCCATCCAGCAAGAATGAAGGCGAGATTGACAACTTAACATTAAGAAGTTATGTACCTACCATAACATTCCATGTTAGTTGTCTTCTTCTCGCCTTCTTTCTTAAGGCCCCACCCTCCTTCCCCCTAGCCTGGACAGACCGATAGGAAATTTTGGGATCTTCCTTTGGAGTTTTCCTTCCCACATGTTCTACCACCTCTATTCCCCCTTTTATGTTTGTGGTAGCTTACGTTCAGGTTTATATAGAGGTGGGTTCTTTTTTCTCCATACTGTGGAGACCAGAACTGCTTGGTTTAGCTATCAAATGAGATCTGAGTAGTTACCGCCTAGCATTGTGGGATATAGGGGAGCCTCGAGCCGGTGGAATTGGCTCTCGAGCTTTAGTATTGGCCGAGTCGGAGCCGAGGATCGGCTCCGAACCCATCCAGCAAGAAAGAAGGCGAGAAGAAGACAACTAACATGGAACGTTATGGTAGGTACATAACTTCTTATTTGCCATCCACAACTTCTCCTCTGGTTGATAAAAATATGTCTCTCTTGTGTATAAAACTAAAGGTACTGAAAACATTTTCACTGCTTGTGTCTTGCTAGCCATGTCCATAAATCAGAGCTTTCAGTTTTTGCATTATCTTTTGTTTTGTCTTTTCCCACATATCCTTAGGTGCCATAACGGAATCCTTTTTAAACCATGCTTTTAAGTACTTCATTTTATCATGTCCCCATAAATATGGGTAGTGCTGAATCATTTCATGTGTAAGTACATAGTTTACAGATATTGCCTTTGTTTGTCTTCATTAATTTTGTATCCTGAAATGACTTGAAACTGTCTCAGAATGTTTCACAAAACTGAACTGTCATTTTCTGGTTTTGTCAGATATAAAATATTGCCTGCAAATTAAAGCCAACTTTTCTTGACTACCATACCAATTATATTCTTGAATTTCTATGTCCCTTATTTTCTTTACCAGTGGTTCTAAATGTAACCCAGTCAACAAAGGGGAAAGCGGACACCTCTGCCTGGTTCCACTGCTCATACAGAACTTAGCAGAGAGGACCCCCCACACACACACACACACACTATAATTTTTACCTCTAGTCCCTCATATGTCCTCCTAATCAACCTTATAATTTTATCATGAAATGCAAATCATTCAGTTACCCGTAAAATTCCAAGTTACTGTGTCTGCTTTCCTGCACCAAGACCTACCAACAACGGTGGTATTTTTTTTAATATTCTGCTTCTCTGTGGATCATCATTGTTGTATCAATGTTGTCAAATGTTTGCCTTCCCTATACAAAACCAAATTCACCTTTGCAATTCTTTTAGACATTATAGACATAAACACCTTATAAGCATTGTTTAGAATCAAACCTGTCTGCCTGTCATCATGCTTGGATAGACATCACTACAGATGTCTGGGTTCTGAAGACTATAAAAGAAGGTTACATATTTCAGTTGGCTACCCAGCTTTGTCTCGCACACATCCCTCAACTTCCAAGGGACCAGGAGTGCATTTTTCTACCAATTATATCAGACCTACTGTGCCAGGGGTCCTAGAGGAGGTGCCTCCCTCTCTGCTAGGAATGGAATTTTACTCAATGATTTTCCTAATGCCCAGAAAAGAGATACTTGAAGGCCTACTTTTGACCTTTCAAGGCTCAGCACATTCTTAAACCTCCCTGCTGGCTCCGTTATTACTACTGCACCCAAAGATATATATGGTCAGTCTGAATCTCAAGGACATCTGTCTCCACATCCCCATGCACAAAGCACGCGGACACTTTCACAGATTCTTAGTGGGGGAGGCGATTACTTTCATTTTACTTCCTAGCCCATTGGGCTGTCCGTCATGCCAAGGGTCTTCACCAAATGTTTGACCCTGTCAATGACCTTCTGCTGGTTGAAGGATGTACACTTCTATCCTTACCTGGATGATTGTGAAAGAGAAGCTCTGCTCCTTAGGTATTTGCTGTCCTGGGCTTCATCAAGAAACTTGGGATGTTGGGTTTAACCTGAACATTTAGTCTCTGTGGTCATTCATAAGCACCTCTGTGCAGACTGTGTTCATACCAGCAGAGAAGGCAGTGAAGGCAGCTTACTTTTGTAAACTGACAAATAAGACCCAAGTCACTGTTGGAGATTTCTTAAAAGCCCTGGGATTTGTGGATCTCCACCATACTTATGGTTACCCTGACAAAACCCCACATTTTGAAGATGCAGTAGTGCTTGAGTTGTGTACTAAATAATATCCCTCCTTTCATATGTGGGAGCTACACTGGTAGGAAACTCAGATGAAATGAACTGTAGGGAGTACCTTGTACTTTAGCGCACCCCAACCAGTGTGCACAGAATCCTCTGACTTTGCATGGGGAACTTTCTCACAGGGCATCATAGTACAGAAAATGCGGGGCTGCAAACAGAGAAAACACATTGGTATGAAGGAGATGCTGGCTCTCATTCAAGGAATGAAGGCTGTGAGCCAGCTTTGGAAAGGGGGAGCCCTCCAGGTTGTGACCTACAATTCCACAGTCATGCAGTACATAAATGGTTGGGGGGAGGGAACAATATCTTACCAACTCTGCAGACTAGCCATAATGGCTTGGGAGATGCAACTCCTAATTAACATGAATCTACAAGCAGTGCATGTCTGCCACCAGACTGAGTTCTGAGGAGATAAAGTAAGCAGAACCAAGGCAACCCCCCCCCATGAGTGGATATTCCACAGGAAACTCTTCCTACAACCAGTCCATGATGGGGTGGCGCACAGATGGAGCTCTTTGCTTTAAAATAAAAAATATACTATTTTTCTTCAATAGCCCGTGTAAGGAGGCCTGGGTGATGGATGCCTTCTCTGTAACTTGAATAGGGTTATTCCTATGTCCCTTTCCCCTTTCCCTTGATTCCCAGAGTACTCCAGAAAGTGAGAAGAAAGAAACCAAACATGCTTCTACTGGCTTCTTTTTGGACATGATGGAAATGACAGAAGGACCTACTGTCTCAGGAGAAGGATTGTCTCATCCAGTGCAAATTTTAGACCTTGAGGCTTGGAGGATAGGATAGGATATTAATGCAGAATAAAAAATCAAGAAGGTTGTATGTCTCTAAGTGGAAAACATTCTCCTTCTGGTGCCAGAGTAGAGTTCAGAACCCAGGAGAGTAGGGGTACCACTGATCCTACAGTATTCAAGTGACTTGCTTAATGCTGGGATCCACCCTTCTCAAGCCTTCCACAGGTTAAATATATATCCTGACTGCAGTCACTGTTGCAGTATTGTAAACAGATGGGGTTTTCCCTGCTGACATCCAGCTTGAATACCAAAGCTTAAGCTTTCCCTGGGCCGTACGTTGTGACCTCCGCTCACAAGAGTAAGGGTATATAGATGAATGTACAAACTTAAATCCTCAGATTGTCTTGGTACCAGCCAAAACGCAGGTCTCACAGCTATTGGTGTGATCTTCATGTGGTCATTGGTGCCATTAGCTTCTTAGAATAAGATAAGTGCTCCATTTGGGAACCTTACTTTTCATATAAACTGTTTTGCTGTAGTTTGTCAGATGTCTGCTAGGAGGGATAAGTATGAGTACAGTAGGTAAATTCCCTCCAGAGATCTCCATACCCAATATCTCTTCTGCCTAGGTTCTTAACATGACTATAAGGCCTACTCTGTTTGCCACTCTTCTGTTCCCAAGACGTTGCCATCCCATCTATCTTCGCTCAACACTTTCTTGGAAATCCAATGACTGACGTGTCTGGTCCATTCTAAGATGGTGGATACCACCACACCAGATGTACCTCCACCATGTAAAAAAAAGCTCAAGAGTCCTAGGCCTGTCAGGCTATCCAGTCTGACTCTGATGTACCCATAGAGGTTATAGAACCTGCAGTACATTCAACTGTACCTCAGACACCATCTACTGTTACCCCGCTGGAGGACAGTACTGTGTCAAAGGATTGCATGTCCAAAGAGACTGTTGCTACTGAGAAGGGGGAACTGCGAATCATTTCAGCAGGACCAGAAGGCACAGATTTTAGTCAGCGATGAAAATCCTGGCAAATTGATTGTGTGTGAGGGGTCGGAGCCTCCCTGCTTGGTTGAAGTGGATATCACCTCAAAGAAAAAGTGACAAAAGACTAAGTATGCCTACTCGCCTCCTCCTCCAAGGGAGAAGGGACAGATGGATTTTTCTTAGGAATTGCTGAAAGCCATTATGGTCCTTAAACCACCTTCTTTTGCAGCCCCTTCTGCCACTCCTCAGAAGATTACCGTAGACTCTTCCTCTGAAGAGGAATGGTCCTCAAATTCTGATAACCATTTATTAGCCTTTTTGGATGCTTTCAGATTTTAACTTTCTGGCGTCTGAATTGCTGTCCCTTACTCCCAAGAAACCAGACAGATTCTGCAAGGTGCCAGAGGAACTTAAGTTCATATACAAGAATCCTATAAAAATCCTATAGCTGACCCTTCAACTATGTCCTTCACTTCAGGCAAACCTTTCAAGCTACTACCTAATGCTAATACCTTTCCTTCAGAAAAGGACAGCAGGACTATAGATAGTTGGAGAAAAAGATTTATACCTCTTCTACCCTGGTCTTCAGGGTTATAAACTACCAGACCCAAATGATAAAAAAAACTATTATCTCGCCATAACAGTCTTAACAAGGTAGTGTTATATTTGCAGGAAAGAGAGTGTAAATAACAAATTCTGCCTAGTTAGTCAGGATACTCAGGTGATTAGACACAGTATAAAAATGCAGCTGTAATGCTGTTGTAGCCTTCTCCAGGGTAGCTGCTACTGGTACAGTCATCTGCAGTTACACATGGTTACACAACCAGCCCACACCACAGGATTTCATAGCTATCCTCATTGATTCACCCTTGGGCAAGCATCTTTTGTTTGGGTCACAAGCAGCTGGCTTATTCAGTTATACATTGTAAAACTACAAAAGACTGCAGACAAATCCTACTTACCCTTGTACCTAGATACCAGAGGAATTACCCAGCCATGCCTACTCTTTTGTTTTAAAAGAATGTAGAACTCCCCAGAAGCACAGGAAGACTTCCAGTAGAAAGTTAAAGGGACCCCAAATCTGATAAGTCACTGTGACTACCTTCCAACCCCCGCCCCTCGGTCCTACCGCACCCCTCTCTAAATGGCTTACTCAGTTTATCTCAAACTGGGAAAAGATTGCCACAGACAGGTGGGTAATATCAATCATAATTAAAAAAAAAGGGTTTAAAAACTCCATCCCTTGAACGGCATCCACCCCACAATCAGCTAAAGCGTCTTCCTCAGGCCAAGGTACAATAGAACTAGTTGCCTCTTCCATTTGTCAGAAGAGGTTTCTACTGCTGACTGTTCCTGGTTCCAAGAAGAGGAGGACAATGGAGACCATGCTGAAACTTTCAGAATGCTTTCCCTGCAGACCCTGTTGCCCTTTATTCTCCCACAGGCATTGCTAGTAACTCTGAATCTGAAGGATACCTACCTGCATATTCCCATTTGCCGGTTGTGCAGGAAATTACTGTGGTTCATTTCTGGGTCATCTCACTTTCAGTTTACTGATTTGCCTTTTGGGCTTCCCACAGCCCCCAGAATATTCACAAGTTGCATAACACCTGTAATAGCCTTTTACAGGACTCCTAGAATTCAGGTATTTTCCTGTTTAGACTATCTGCTTATCCATGCCTGTTCATCTTAGATCTCAGGTATTTCCCTGTTTAGACTATCTGCTTATCCAGGCCTGTTAATCTTAGATCTTACTGCTATACCTCCAGTTGACTCTCAGCCATTTCCTGTAGTTGGGGTTCACAGTCAACTACAAAAAAAAAATCTTCATTCCAGCTCAGTTAAGACCTAGTTTTCTTGGGCTGCAGATTTGGAACCAAACAGATGCAGGCCTAGTTACCTCAGAATAAGGTGCAAAGCCTTTCAATTTGCTTCCAGCCCCTAAACTCCCTCGAAGCCTGTTCAGCCAGGGAGATTCTGTGGTAATGGGGACTTCTATAGATAATTGCTATGCGAACCTGGTACTTAATATATGGGAGAAAGAGGTTATATGTAATGATTCTGCCCTGTATAGTCATGGTCTTTTTTATACACGTTTTGTTGATGATGCGTTTTTGATTTGGAAGGGTAGTAAGGACCAGTTAAATGGTTTTGTTGAGTACTTGAACTCTTCAACTGAATTTTTGAAATTCAAATTGACTTTTTCCGAGAACTCGGTTGAATTTCTGGATGTTAGAATAGAGAAAAGTGTGTTAAGGAAGTACGAGCGTATATAGAAAGAGTGTTCATAGTAACCGGTATGTGCATAAAAATAGTACGCATGCACCCCATGTTTTCAATGGAATAGTTAAAAGTCACATGTTGAGAGTAAGTAAGTTGTATACTAATGAGGATAAATGTAAACAACAAATGGCAGAAATGGCTGAAGAATTTAAGGAAAGGGGTATAATCCAATTATGTTAGAGTTGTGGATGAAACAGTCGTGAGCAAGTCTGGGATAGCAAAACTGTTTTTTGGCAAGAAAGACACTATATCTGGAAGTCAAAGTGAAATGCATAGTAGACAAGAAAGGATAAGGTATGTGACCAATTATAATAATAGAACATCAGAAGTGAGGGAAGTGATATAAAGAAATTGGCATATTTTAAGAGCAATGCCAGGTATGAAGCGATTAATTGAAGACAGAGCAAGGTTTGCATATGTGAATAGTAGGAATTTGAAACAGAGGTTGTTCTAAAGAGATGAAACAATCTGATAGAGGTAAAGTAAGTACAGGGTACTTTTCTATGTCGCAACTGTAGTTGTTGCACATATAACTTATAATAATCCTTTAACATCACAAGAGTTTACATTTCGCTGTTTTGCAGCGTGTAATACTGAAAATATTGTATAGCTTGCAACCTGTGTAAAATGTACTGTGTTATGTGGGTAAATGCAGTGGCAGACTAAAACTAAATTATAGAACATCTGTCTGAAATGCATAGGAATATTCCTAGGAATGCACTAGCTAAGCATGTATTGGATTATGATGCGAGTCATGTATTTAAATTTACAGTTATGGATGTACTTATGAAGAACCCTAAAGGGGGCAATATTACTAATGCTTTAGAAATAATAGAATATGATTGGATAAGATTGGCTGCAGACAGGTATCCAGAGATTAATAATACTGTTAGTTTAAAGCCAGTTTTAATAAAAAAAAAATCAAATGCAATAGAGATGATGAGTGTATGTTGTTATATGTGATTTTAAATGTATTTTAAATGAATGGTTATTTTTGTTTATTTTATCATAAATGCTATTCATTAATTGGTCATATGATTTAGTTGGTAGGTTGTGTCACATGATTTTATTTTGAGGTGCTTAAACGAGATTGAAACTTATTGTTGTTGTTACACTGAGGAAGGCCATGCCTGAAATCTTTGCATTTGTTTTTTTTTATTAAATTGTGGAATTTCTGTGACATCTCTCGGCCTCAGATTTTGTTCTGTATAGAATTGGGATTCATGGCAGACACCATTCCAGTGCTCCCTTTGGGCAGGCTGCATATGAGGAAAAGTAAGTCTTACCTGAAAACCGTATGGTCCAACACTCTCAACTGCCCCCCCCCCCCCCCCCCCCAAGACAAAGCTTTCTTTCATGTCTTGCCTCAAGAAGCAGCTCTTATGGTAGGTGGCTCAGGTGAACCTCAATCCTGGACTAACTTTCAAAGCACAGACTTCGTCACAAACTGTATACAGGTGCCTCAAACGTGGCTTGGAGGCCTTGTATGGGCATTCATAAGATCCAGGGCCTTTGGCAGTCCAACCTCAGGAAGGAACACCTCAATCTGAAAGACATGAGGGATCTCATTCAAGCTCTTCAGGTTTTCTTACACTTGTGGAAACCAGGTCCTCTTCATGGTTTCATAGACAACATTATTTTATGTGGTACATAAGCAAGGAGGAAACAGATCATACCAGCGATGCAAGCTGGCTCAGATTGCTTGGGACCTTGCTACCCAGAGGAACATGTCACTTCAAGCAATATGTATTCCTTCACAGGACAGTGTTTTAGCAGACTCTCTAAACAGGTCTATTGAAGATCCCCATGAATGGTAAGGTTCATAGAGCCAAACCTCCACCCCACCCCCTGAACTTGTGACCTTAAAACTCCAGAAGAAATTGCTAATATCATTAACATTTTTTTTACCAAAACCATGCAATCACTAGCTAGCCAACTATTCCCCACCAGCTCCTTTCAAAACTCCTCCACAACCACTACCCCACTCCCTTTCAGCAGACAAGTCTTCCTTGACATACTCCACAAGTGGGGAACACCACAGATAGATTTATTTGTCTCAGAGAGCAACAAAGAACCCCCAATCTTTTATACCAGGACTTCTTGCCCCTTAGCATGGAGGACAGATGCACTTTCTTTTCAATGGACAGGGGGATTCCTTTATGCCTTTTTCCATTCCCACTAATGCCTAAAGTATTACTAAAGATACAGAAAGAAAAAAAAACAAACAAAAATCCTTCTGGTGATTCCCTTTTGGCCAAGACAGCATTGATTCCCCCTTTCCTATCCTTTAGCTGGGGCAGTCACCACAAACTACCCCACAAAGTGGACCTCATTATACAGCAGAAGGGATCACTGCTTCATTCCAACCTGCCATCCTGCATCCTAAGTTGATTTTATTTGAGTATGACCACTTTCTGTTTGTAAGTCAGACCAACTGTTTCTCTCTTTCTTGGACTCCAGGCAGGGCCAGCCAGTATTTAAACACACCATTGAAAGCTGAATTTCTAAGTTGATTTCCTTTTGTTAGTCACACCATGGCAACCACCTGCCCGGCTGCCAATGAGCTCCTCCTACCCAGGGCACTGGCCTCCTCATAGGCCTTCTACAAAGGAGTGGATGCCAGGACAATCCTGGAAGCTGTCACCTGGTCCTCTGTGCACACCTTCACTAAGCACTATAAAATTGATGCCTTTTTCCAAGACCCATGGTTGCCTTCTCTAGGTCAGTCCTCTCTAGACTCTTGGACAGTTCTCATAATCCTCAACCATCCTTCCTTCTGTTCCCTAAAGCTCTGCAAATCCCCCATCTGTTTGGAATACTGCAATAGTGATCTCAGTCAGGCTATAGAACAGTTGTGTAAGGCTTAATATAATAGTAAATGTCTTACTTCTCACTGTTGCAGTATTCCTTCCCACCTTGCTTTTCCTGTTCTGGTGTTGTCTTCTTTCCTCCCTTGCCTAGCAGTCCCTAGGACCATGGGGGCTACTTTCATGTCCTGTTTGGCCCCTCCTATTTGACCACTCTCAGATGTCTTCAGGTTGCTGGCTTGGAGATAGTCTGAGTATTTACACTCATACGTCCATCTAGACACCCCTACGCTTGCAGGCTGAGGATATACGTTGGATGTATGCTTCAGGAAATGTTTAAGCTTTGGTACCCCAGACAAACATCAGTGGTGAAAATCACACCCGTTTGGAATATTGCAACAGTGATCAGTCAGTAGGACATCTACTGTTATAGTCAGTTGTTAAACAACTGTACTTTTCTCAGGGAGATCCTGCACATTTGTCCACCACAGAAGAGAATAACTCCCATGAGACCTTAACAATGTGATTGAAAAGCTTACACTGGCCCTTTTGAGCCAGCAGCTAGCACCCTTCTAAAATTCCTTTCCTGGAAGATCGCCCTTCTGGTAGCCATTACCTCCCACAGAAGGGTCCTAGAGTTGCAGGTACTGATGTGTACTCCACACTCTGTAGTATTCCTTTGGGACAAGGTAAGCCCCAGAACCAGCCCCTTCCTTCATGGTTAAAGTGGTCTCCGTATTCACCCTTAACCTCTTCATCCAGCTGCCATCCTTCTATCCCCACCCAGAAGAGGTGGGACAGATTTTGCACCTTCTGAGTGAGATACCTCCAATTTAACTGAGTAGAACTGAGGACTTCAGGAAAATCAAAGTAATTGTTTATCTCCTTGGCTGAAAAAAGAAAAGACAGCCAGTAACCAAACAAACCATTTCCTTGAGGTTGTGCCATTGTGTTCACTTCTACTGCTACACCAAGAGTTGTAGCTTGCCTGGTCCACTGAAAGCTCACTCTGTCGGGACAGTGGTCATCACAGTAGTTTATTTGCAGCGGGTGGCTACAAAGTCATTCTATAGGTAGTGAGCAGGTTCTCCAGCCAGAACTTCAAGCATTACAAGTTGAGCACACTGTCCAAAGCCAGAACAGGGTTTGCAAAGGCTGTCCTGCAATGCATCTTTCACAGTGCCAAATGAATTACTCCAACCACCCAGTTTGTCAAAGTCTGGGAGTTATTCCAGAAGTAATGAATACTGCCACAGTGATCTTTCAAAAAGAGTATAGTCGAGTTCTGTAGTTAACTTATCAGAATAGTAGATTTTCAAATAGATCACTGTTGCAGTACCTGTTTCCACCTATTATCCCTATTGGGATCCTCCTCCTCCCTTCCTCTTGGGCTGGGGTGGGGGACCCCCATTAAATTCCTTCTGCCTATATTCTTGTCTTGCTTACCATTTCCTTACACTAGAGTAGATTTAGTAAAGTTAGTGCATTCGTTACTTATGATTACATTACCTAGGCTCTCATAGAGACCTATCACTTTCTGGGCAGGAAACCTCTGAAGACGGAGCTGAAAATGTTCCTGTTATATACTATGCATTTATATAGACAGTGTATGCTTCATCGGGGAAGGAACCTGCCCTCTTGGATGTCTGACTATATGGACAGGATACCTAGTGGTGAAGTCCCGGAAGTAATGAATACTGCAAGAGTTCTTTGCAAAGCTGTAGTATTATGTTAAGCTACTGAAACAATTGCACTTTTTAGCCCCTGGTAATCATTGGTCTATTCCTTTACTGTTTCCCCTGTGGAAAATATTGACTTTAACTTATGACCGCTTCTTTTATTTGTTGTTTATATGTGGCATGCTTTTGCAGAAGGAAGAACTGCTAAGGCTTCTGTTATAGTAGTTCATAAGAAATGTTGCAGACTGTCCTGCGTGTGTTGGTATATATGCCCCCCGACTTTAGTATTCCAACTCCGAGATCGCACAGACATACACACAAGGCAAACTCACACCCACACATTATAGCTCCTCACACACACACACACACACACACACACACACACACACACACACATACTTACCTGAACCGCAACACCAGAAGCGCTAACTCAAAATCCCTTACCATCGGGATTTTGAATTTTGCGCTTCTGGTCTTTCGGTAATGTGCGATATCGGCTACATGGTCTCGAGCTTTTGAAATTCGAGATTTCAAAAGTTCGAGATTTAATAGTGTTTCCATATATATATATATATATATATATATATATATATATATATATATATATATATATATATATATACACACACACACACACACACACACACACACACACACACGTACTGATATAATCAAGCTGTTTAATTTATTGCACATAGTAATACAAACAGAAAAGTTAGTATTCATAATGGCTGTAGATTAGAAGTTTGATTTGTTATAGATTACAGATGGTTACGATTAATTAGCCTATATGGAGGAAGATCATGCAGTATTGGAAAAAAAAATCGCTGTTCAGAGCTTTCGAGATTGTAAGCTTTCGCTTACATGGGGTCGATTATTAAGCGTTCAATGATATAATATAGACCCTATATTTATATATTTTTGTATGGTGAATATTGGATAAAAGGAATGTGCTGCTTTAAGGAATGTGTGCGTGTGTGGATTGACCAGTGGGATTGGTTTTGAGTGTATTTAAACAGGGCAAACATGTATAGGTTATCTGATGAAGTTCATAAAAGTGAACGAAAATGCTTATCTTTTTTATTTTGCGTTTTGTTAAAAGTTCAATAAATTACAGTTTTACAGTGGATCATCCTGAGACAACTGTTTGGAATTTGTACATGGTCTCTGTGTTTCGTTTGATACATAGTGACACTGATATAGAGTTTGTTTCTTTGCAATGTTAGTACAGGATCATGAGATTTATAAATTCCAATAAAACTGATGATGTAAATGTTGTGATGCCATATGGATTTTTGGTTAAGGATAACTGGCCTCTTTGAAGGAAGGTTATGCAATGTGTCATTCTGCAGGGCTCTTTATTAGACACTATTATTTATAGGCTTTTAATGAAATTTATTTTTGAATGATGATCAAATTCTAATAAAACTGAAACTATGATTTTTGGAATGTTTTATTGGTGTAACATTGCAGGGCTTACACACAGCTATACTGTCTGAGATTTCCTAAAGTGTGAAAAGTAGAATTGGTGGTAGAGCTGCACAGAGCTTGGTATTTGCTCTGGGGTTTGACTTGAAGTTCATAGTTTTATATCTGAAATAGTTATTAGCAACAGAGTGGATGTACAGGTTGGTGTATTAAAAAACACCTAGTTAAATTGCAAGAATAGTTGGATTATTTAGCTGATAAAGAAAAAAAAATCCAGGCAAAGTGCATGCATCAGAGTGGAAGTGATTTTAGCAACAAAAATTTGAGAGACCCTGGATATTTTTTGTAGACTGTGTAAGTGGTAGTGTAAGTGAGAAATGTCATGTAAGAAGTTAGAAGAAAAACTGAGCTGTATTTGTAGTGGTGGGGACACCATGCAAGGGAGTTACCGTTCCACTGCACAAACAGTTGGGAATAACAGACCTTTAGTTTCTTACAAAACATGGGGGTGAGTATTGTTTAGGGTCTGCACCAGAAGCTATATAAGAAATTAAATGTATAATTCCAAGGAAAGGAGAAAGGTGATAAAATAGCTTGCATTGGCCACTCCGGGGGCATAGAGGGATAAAATCCCAACTACAACCTAGCCAAACTGGGTTATTTAGTGGCTTGGATGGCTGCTAGAGCAGCAGGAAAGGGATGGGAGTGCCCATCTCAGGGGGAGGGGGATGCTCGTTTATATGCTCCCTAATGGGAGGCATAGTCCAAATAGGGGAGTTGCCCTAGGTTGTAATAAGTGAGCATGAGGGGCAGGGCAATGGAATGGATAGATCATCAACAAAAATCCCCCAGACAGAAGTACAGATGAGCCATGCCCCTATGACACCCCCCCCCCCCCCCAGGATCCAGTACTGGCTCCAGCAAGTATGGATGAAGTGGTGTGGGGAGAGTTAGAGAGTAGTTGGTAGACCCAGGGTGGACATTGTTACTGACCTGGCCCCCAGTGATCTCTAAAATAGGGGCGTTGGCACAATGGCTAAGGTGTTTACCTTATGAACACAAGGTGCAGGGTTTGATTCTCACATGGGGTAATTGGCTAGGCTTAAAATGGCCCACAGGGGCATTTAGCCTAGTACTAATCTATGAACCTATGAACCTACATCCAAGACCCAAAAAAAATATAAATGTATATATATGTGTGTGCATGCACAAGTGTGTGTGTGTGTGTGTGTGTGTGTGTCTATGTGTATGTGTATATGTATATATATATATATATATATATATATATATGTGTGTGTACATGTACATTTACGGGTCTATATTATATCATCGAATGCTTAAAAAAGCGAACGATGAATAATCAACCCCATGTAAGCAAAAGCTTACAATCTCAAAAGCTCAGAACAGCGATTTTTTTTCCAAGAGAAAAAAATCGATGTTCCAAAAAAAAAAAGAAAAAAATTGAAATAATACATAAAGTGGGGGGCTTCACAACCCCACACCCCCCTACTTAAATATACCAACTCTGAGATCGCACTACAGTGCCGAAAATGGCAAAGTAATGGAAGTGGCCAAGCAAATTCTTTCCCTGGGAAAGAATTCGCTTAAAAGCCACTTCGCTATTTTGCCTTTTCGTTGTTTTAAGTTCGACCAAGACGATTCAATAGAATACATCTTCAGTCATCTAATAGAAACCCTAATATATATATATATATATATATATATATATATATATATATATATATATATATATATATATATATATATATATGTATACACACACACACACACACACACACACACACACACACACACACACACACACACATATAATAGGATCATTAAAGCATTAACGCTAAGGAGAGCAAAGAATTGTCTGTGTATCACAGTATAGAAAACATATAGATGGCTTAGTTGCTTGCGATGAAGTGATGAGGTTGTCACCCCCCCCCCGCCCCCTCAGGTTGTGGATGAATCAAACAACCTTCCCAAGACATATGCTGTCTATACACTCAGAAGAATTCAGTGTGGTTTAGGCAGGTGTAGGTGTTTATGCTGGAGATGGGTTTGAGGAAGTAAAATGCAACTTTGCCTACAATTATTGTTTATGCAAAGGGTTGGTGGGCTCAGGTTGTCCTTGTCAGCCACTTCATTCTTCTGTTTCATTTTCAGTGTTTCATGCATGCATTTCATTAGTACACTGAATCTGCTTTTGTCTGAAATGGGTCTTTTTGGTCAATTATTGGAGGACAGAATGTGTACATAGTCATAGCTTGCCATAAGACTTGAGTTTTCTGAATGTCCAAGGAAGCAGTGTAATGGTCTCTCTTTTTTTCCTCTGTCTCACTTTGCCTAAGTAACCCTTTCAGTTATCCCATCTTTTCAACTGTTTAGCTACAATAAGGGAAAGAACTGGCCACTGCAATGCCATCATCCATACTGATTTGGTAAGTTTGATGCAGTCTCTGCCTTTTTTTGTGGATGGACAGCCACACATGCTGCCAAAGTAGGGCCTACAGTTCTTTCCCCAGGTGCATTCTTCAAAGAACCAGCCCAGTTAAGTTCCTGTGAACTGCTTAGGAAGACTGGTTTGTTTTATCATTTTGACAAGCTACTCTAATATTTTCTTATTTGTCAACAACTGGCTGTCAATATGAAGGATTTGCATCAGTCCTTCTGTGGGATGGGTAAGATGAGCTTTACTTCTTTCTCTGATCCTGCCCTGCCTATTTCCTTCAGCAGTTAAGACTGCTTTATACCTGGATGGACTGGACAGATCTCTCATGATCAATTGCTTGCACCTGCAGACTTCTCAAGTCCAAGTAAAAGCAGATGGTATTGAGCAAAAGCAACTAGTAACTTTGCAGATGCATGAAAGAATCTGGAGACTTCACTCAGAAGACACTGTTAGACTTCTCATGATTAATTGCTTGCACCTGCAGACTTGTCTCCCAATGAAAGCCTTTACTAATGGAAACAAGTAGCTAATGACGCTGTAAATGCAAGAAATTACCATTTTCATGCCTTTCATCATTTTTTTTTCAAGACTGTTTGATTAAGGCAATCTTTGTCTGTAGCTGGTTACTAACACAGGGGGGGATAAGCTATGAGTTGTTCTTAACTTTGGGAGTATCATTCATCAACCATGAATGCTTATTGGCTTCAGTAGTGTTACCTTCTTGCAGATAAAGGTAAGCCTATTTATTTAGGGCTTAGATACCTGGAGACTTATGCAGCTGATTATGGTACCCAGAGGCATTTTGTAGAAGTAAATGTAGAGGGATTGTCTGCACCATTATCATGTACTGCAGAAATGTTAGATATGGTATCTGAAGTAAGGCAGGTTATACACCAATATAAATTAGTTGGCACTTCATCTTTGTAATGTGGAAGACATTTCCTCAATAAAAATTTGCAGAAGAAAACTAATTTGTATTTCCAAGTTCTTATCTTAAGCAGCTGTAAACTTCATTTGTTCTTGCATCATACCCCCTCAAACTCTTAGTGCAAGAAATCTGGACAAAGTCTAAATTAATGGGGGAACAAGGATCCAAAAATAGGGATAGAGTTTAAATATTACTGTTGCAAAGTTAGAAAGTTGCTAGAATAACAGGATTTGCTTTAGCGTGCATTTTTCTGAAGGATATGAAGTTTGAAACGCAAATATAAGTCATTATTTAGTGACTTCAGTCTTCAGTGATTTTCCAGAAAATCTCAAATTTTATGATGAGCAGACCAAAAATATGAGAGAAAAATCTGGACAATAGAGACACGTCTTACATTGCTAAACAGCTGTCATTGCTTCCTGACTTGAAAATTGCCTTTAAATTAACTTTTCTAAATAATGTTCCTTCCTTTGTAAGTAGGGTTGCCACCTTTTCAAATGCCCAAAGTGGAACATATTTTCTGTAGAAATGTCAGATTTTCCAGGGCAAAACATACTTACAGCCGCATGGTACAGAACTTTACTTTTTGCACAAATAAAAGCTTATTCTAGTAACGTTTGAATTGCTTATGCTACTTCACATAACATATAGAAGTTTCATGTATAAAATAACTGTTTTATGCAACTATTAAAGAAAACTTAGGAAATATTTTTGTCCTGAAATCTCAGGACATTTGCTACTTTTGATTTTTTTTGCAGGACACAACTGCCTAAAGAGGGACTGTCCCTCGCAAAGTGGGACAGGTGGTAACCCTATTTTTAAGTGCACTGGCTATTAGCAATATTTATGTTAAGTTAAATGCTTTTTAGTATATCACTGCTGTTTCCCCTAGCACAGCCAAAGCCATCTGTACTGTTAGTGGAAAGAATTTTCCTGAAGCAAATATATTAATAGGCAAGCGGTATAGCAGATGGGATAGTTGCTACAAATTATGGATATTTTTTGAAGAACATGTAGACGGTAGTACAGACAAGTGAGTATTGAATGTGATGCTGCTTATTTTTGTGCGTTTGCAAGCACACATTTTATAGTCAAACTTCCTTTTTAGAAAAATGTGTTACAACTGAATGAAGTCAAAATAGAAAACTCTAAAGTAGCTGTGTTCTCCAAAAGGGAAGGATGTCTTCTTTCACTTTTTTTCTTTTTGCTTTTACTTTCTCATGTTTTTTAAGGAAAATGAGAGGAAAAGTACAGTTGTGTACACTTACCATAAATGTAGATGTTCGAGTGTCTTCACTGTTGCAGTCATCACTGTTGGGTTCTTCCTGCTGGCAGGCAGCCCTCGGTCGGCCAGAATCCCAAAGTCTGGGTCCGGCGTCGGCTGTGTACTCATCCTCCCTGATGTCAGTGTGCCAGGGGTGCAAAGCTCCCAGCCGACGCCATGTTCTCCAGTTTTTCTTGCCCCAGATGTCAGGTGTCCAAAAATAAAGGCTAAAAGTAAAACAAAAATGTAACATACAACAAACCCCATACCCTGTAGCAAATACACCTCAGAAGAAGGGTGAAGCAGGGAACCATACCAATAAAAGTATAAGAGGGGACAGGAGGGTGGGTAACCCAGACTGCAACAGTGAAGACACTCGAACATCTACATTTATGGTAAAGTGTACACAACTATACTGTGTTCATCGTGTTTCACTGTTGCAGTCATCACTATAGGGTTGAATCCCAAAGCTGAGATAAAGAGTGGTGGTTATAGAGTAGAAGGGGCGGCTAGAAGGCCTTGCAAGACTGCAGAAGCAAAGCCTGCCCTAGATTTAGAATAAAGAGGGAGATTCTAGTGCTTAGAGAAAGTATGCACTGAACTCCAAGTTGCAGCTTCCAAAATATCTTTGGTAGGTACTCCCCTGAGAAAGGCAGCTGAAGTAGCAGCAGCTCTGGTAGAGTGAGTCCTAATTTTTGCTGGGATTTGCTTTCCATGATGAGAGTAACAAAATCTGATTCCATGAGCAATCCATTTAGAAATGGTCTGTTTTGAAATAGCTTTGCCTTGAGAATTTGCTGCATAAGAAACAAACAATTGTTCTGTTTTCCTGATATCCTTGGTTCTGTCCAGGTAAAAGCGAAGCTGCCTGTGTACGTCCAAAAAATGCAAGATCTTCTCCCCCTTATTTTGTGGATTAGGGAAAAAAGTTGGCAGGTGAATAGTTTGGTTTAAAGCCGCTTTAGAAACCACTTTAGGCATGAAAGTAGGGTTAGTCCTCAAAGAAATCCTGTCTTGATGAAAAATAATGTAAGGTTCCACAGCCATGAGCGCTTGTAACTCCGAGACTCTCCTGGCTGAAGTTAAAGCCAGTAGGATAACAGTCTTCCATGATAAATACTTTATATCGGATGTGGCAGCAGGCTCAAAAGGTGGCAGAGTAAGCTTTTCCAGTACATAATTGAGGTCCCAAGCAGGAATGGGTGGAGTCCTAGGGGGCCTTAAATTCTTTGCTCCTCTGAGATATTGTTTCAGAAGTGGATGTGAAAAAATTGGAGGATCTGTATAATAATGTGCAGAGATAGCTGAGGCATGTATTTTTATGGAAGAAAAAGATAAACCCTTATGCAACATATCTGTTAGATAATATAGAATCAGTGGAATATTTGGAATGTGAGGTTCCGATTCCTGAGCCTGCATCCAGGTGCAAAATCTCTTCCATTTTCCTGCATAAGATTTCCTAGTGCTAGGCCTTCTGGCTTCTAAGACGACATCCATAACCTGTTTGGAAAGGGTAGGATTAATTATAGACCCTGAATACGCCAGGCTGCCAGGCTGAGAGTTTTGATACGAGAGTGCAGGACCTGGCCCTGATGTTGAGACAAAAGATTTGGAATCTGAGGTTGAATCCAAGGAGGTTCCTGGGATAGATTTATCAGTGTTGAGTACCAAAATTGTCGAGGCCAGTAAGATCATCTTTGGTTTGTCCTGTTTTATTTTTAACAACACCCTTGGTAGAAGAGGCAGTGGTGGGAAGGCATACCTCGAGAGGTTCCTCCAACTGAATGAGAGAGCATCCACTTTCCATGCTAGCTTGTGATATGTCCTTGTGCAAAAAGTCTGTAACTGGTAGTTGTGGGGAGATGCAAATAGATCTATGTCCGGGCAACCCCAGGCTTCTGTAATCATCTTGAATATTTGGGTGTCTAGCATCCACTCGTGTGGGTCTGACAGATTCCTGCTCAGGCTGTCTGCCAGAGTGTTTTGTTTCCCTGGCAGGAATTGAGCTTGTAGATCCACTTTGCAAGCTAGTGCTGGGTTCCAAAGAGTCATGGCTAGTCTGCAAAGGGGGTAGGAGTGTGAACCCCCCTGCTTGTTTATGTACCACATAACTGTGGTGTTATCCGTCCGTATCAGTAGCTGCCCTGGCTGTAAAAGATCCCTGAAAGCCATGAGGGCATTCTGTACAGCTAACATCTCTTTTAAATTGATATGTAGATGCTTCTGATCCCCTGCCCACAAACCTTGCAGGCCTTTCCCTTGCAAGTGGGCCCCCCAAGCATAATCTGAGGCATCCGTGGTTATCACTTGGTTGGCTGGAGGTAGACTGAATGCTTTCCCTTTGTTTTGAAGACATGCCATGGCCCACCAATGAAATTCCTTTCGCAGGCAAGGCAAGACAGCAATCACTGTTTCCAGACTGTGACAATGCTGGGACCATACGCTTTTTAGGTACCATTGTATCTTCCTCATATGCAGTCTCGCATATGGTATGAGTAGGATGCAGGAAGCCATGTAACCCAAAGTCTGCAGGAATTTCCTTGCAGTTAGCTGAGACATTAATGCCAGGCTATTGAAAGTTGAAGCCAGCTGAAGTTGTTTTTCTGGCGTCAGGAATGCCATCTGGGTTGTAGTGCTTAAAAGAGCACCCAGGAAAGTTATCTGTTGAGTGAGTGTCAAATTTTACTTTTTTACGGTCACAGTGAATCCCAGGCACTTGAGTAGATTCTGAACAAATTCCAGGTGCTGGAGTAAGATGTCCTTGCTGTCTGCTTGAATAAGGCAGTCATCCAGATAAGGGTAAATTTGAATTCCTTTGAGTCTGCAGTAAGCTACTACTGGTGCCAGGCACTTGGTAAAGACCCTGGGCGCAGTAGAAAAGCCAAAGGGCAGCGCAGAGAATTGGTAATGTTTTGAGCCTGCCTTGAACCTGAGGTATCTTCTGCACTCCTGTCTGATAGGAATGTGTAGGTAAGCCTCCTTTAAGTCCAATGTCATCATCCATGCATTTTTGCTCAACATTGGCAGGAGCTGCTGCAGAGTAAGCATCTTGAACTTTGGTATCTCCAAGAAAGTATTTAAGACTGACAGATCCAGGATGGGTCTCCAAGTATTTTGCTTTCTGGGAACTAGAAAGTCTTGAATAAAGGCCTTGTCCTGTCTCTGAATTTGGAACCAATTCTATGGCCCTCATAACCATGAGGGACCTCACCTGTTTTAATGCCTCTGCTCATTGAGTTTTTCGTAGGTCTGGCCATCCATTTGGTTTTGGCAAGGGTGAGAGTCAGGGACTCTGTAATATCTATCAGGTTTAGCAGGGGCCGGAGGAAAGGAGTCAGGGGTTAAATTAGACTCAGTAAAGACATCATCCACAATATCCAAAATAGGAAGTATAGCCAGGGGTCTGTGTTGGGGAAGAAGAAGGAAATCCCTACGCCTTCTCTTAGATTCAGAGTATTCCTGCCCTTCCCAGTGAAAATGTTCCCTCATGTCATGTAAAGTTTCCCCAAAGGAGTAATCTTCAGGAGGAGAAGCGAATGGATTCTTCAGCATCAGAATCCTCATAAGGAGGGAAAGTACAATCCTGTTCAGAGGAAGACACTGAAGAGATAGATACCTGATCAGGGGATTCATAATCCAATTCTTGTCTTGGCCTTTTGTCTGGAGGGGGATGGGAACCCCTAATCATATTTAGCAAGTCCTCAGCCATTTTAAGCATTTGTTTTTGAGATTTAGGTCCCGGATCAGAGGTGGCCTGGGCTTGAGTCTTTGTTTTAGAAGGAGTCTTTGCCTTTGCCTTTACCTGAAGCTGCATAGGCCTGAAAACCCCCTCGGAAGCCGGTACCTGCACAGCAGCTCTGGACCCATCCGATGGAGCAATTTCCGAAGGTGCTGCACCTGGAATATCCGAAGGCCTAGTTGGCTCCTCGTGGGAGTCCGTATCGGCAAGCGGTTCTGAAATGGCCGATGACAGGGGCTGCGAAAGCGCCTCACTGATGATGGCCGAACCGACAGCTGGCTCTAATTGTAAACTGTCGTCTGATTTGGACCTCGGAGGCCTATCTTTATCCTTGCGCCTTTTATGAACTCCGGTAGTCGGAAGCGTGCCCGACGACATGTTATAATTAAATCGCCTCCCAAAGTAATGAAAGGCAAAATCGTATCTCCGTTTAATAGTGCGTTGATTAAATCTAGCACAAAACCGACAACTAGCTACGTCGTGGTCAGGGCCTAGGCAAGGAATACAGTAAGAATGAAAATCCTTATGAGGTATTTGCTTCCCACATGAAATACAATTATTAACTTTTTCTGACATCGGACTGGAACAAGAAAAAAGTTTCCCCAACGGGGTACTTAGCTTTGAAAAGAAGAATGTCTTCGGTTTGAAGCACCAAAAATAACAGGAGTCAGCTGACCGGCACTTGCGAACTGCTTCCACCACGCTGCAAGAAAGACTGGAGAACATGGTGTCGGCTGGGAGCTTTGTACCCCTGGCACACTGACGTCAAGGAGGATGAGTACACAGCCGACGACGGACCCAGACATTGGGATTCTGGCCGACCGAGGGCTGCCTGCCAGCAGGAAGAACCCAACAGCGATGACTGCAACAGAGAAACACGATGAACATCCTTTTTTAAATAGTGGTGTTAAAGACAATGCTACCAGCTTTACAGCACATTCGCTGTAAAAATTTTTTCATATCCTAACATAGTTTTCATGTAAGATGAACATCCTTTTTTAAATAGTGGTGTTAAAGACAATGCTACCAGCTTTACAGCACATTCACTGTAAAAATTTTTTCATATCCTAACATAGTTTTCATGTAAGATGCATTTGGTCTCTAATCTGGGTACTGCACATGCTAGCTTGCATCTCTTCCATTTGTTCTAGATCTTAATGTAAGATTTTTATTATGTGCAGAAGTTTAGCTACACAGCACACTTAAGATGTGGTAGATGTTCTTCGTTAGATCACTGTTGCAGTAGCCATTAAGCCATAACTATATGGGATGTATCCTGCCAAGGGTATCGGATGTCTAGCTAGTCTACAAAGCTTTATGCTCCTTCCTCATGCACCATCTGTCTGTCTGTCCTTAGCACAAGAGTACATGGTGAAGTAAGAAGGATGAACTGGCAAACAAAATCAGAACTTTCTTGCCATATGTATGCTTATATATATTTCAAATCCATTTAGTGGCATGTGTATCACTGGTCAGCTTCAGTTACAGTTTTGGCCAGATATGTATCCCCATTGGGGAACCTTCCTTTTTCTGTGAACATCTTATGTTAGAAAACTTCTTAGGTCAGATAGGAAGGGTAAATTATTTCTTACAAGGATGCACATGCTTCCTGTGATTTGTTTATTTGCTTGTAATACACTTTTATTCTGTCCAAAGTTCTGAATAAACAGCCTTCTGTTTTACTTGTGTAAACAGTAAGGGTTGTGCTAGCATAACATAATAAGCAGAAATCTAACAGCATTACTTAGTAGGCCTGCATAGATGTTGTTCATGTTAATCTAAGTAAAGAACAGACTTTTCTCGGTCATTAACATTAATATGATAGTGAATTTGCCACCATGACATCAAATAATATATAGGATGAGCATGTCTTAATGTTATAAACATCAGCTAATTTTTTACTGCCTTAAATGAAATGCTATAAATTACTACATAATAGTAAATACGAGATGTATGAAATAAATATTTCTTTAATACCTTTAACTGCATAAACAGTTTGCCATTTTAATCAACATGTAACCTTCACACTCTTTTGGGTGTGAATGACATTACATGACACACAAAATATGTAGCCAGTAATACTCTAGGTGTATATAGACTGCCACAGTCCCCTTACTCTTACACAGAAAAAAAAATGAAAATGTAAACAATTGCTAAAATTATGTCCTAAGAAATTAGCTGATGTTATGTGATCCTATCTCGCCTACATTCTGACTGATGGGCTTGGAGCCGATCCCTCGGCTCCGACTCAGCACGCTTATGCTATAGAGCGAGGCCTCTAATTGGCTGAGCTATCTTTATCCCAGGATGCACCACCACTAATCCCCCAGATCTCGTTTGCCGCTTACAGAGCTTGGACGTGGTCTCAACATTGGCTGGGCTAAGTACTATATATATATATAGTCTTTTCCTGTCAGTATTTGCTTCTCTTAAACCCAAAAGCTGTTTTAACGGCTATTCTTTGTGTACGAGTGTGTTTCTGGCAGTTTGATTGAATTTTTAGTATAATTTCCTGTCAGAGAAGGTTCCGTTTAAGTTAGAGGGACCTTCCCCTGTGGTTACTACTTCTTAGTGGTTGTGTGTGGGTCAAGTACCCGTTTGAGTTGGAGGGTCTTGACCCTCCTTGTTTTTCCCTTTCTCTTTCTCACATTCTGTGTGTTTAAAAAAAAAAAAAAAAAAAAAAAAAAGTTAAAGTTTTTCAGTTTAAATATTTTGAGTTGGTGGCATACTTATTTGTTCCTGTGTGTCAAACCCTTAAGTTTGCTGTTGTGGTCTGTTTTTTTTGTAGGACTATGTCTAAAGAACATAAACCCTCCGGGTTTAAAAAGTGCACGAGGTGTGGGTTCAAAATGTCCATAACGGACGACCACTCCTCGTGCGTCTATTGTCTTGGCGCCAAACATCTGCAGGAATCGTGCAGTGTATGCCATGCGTTTTCCTCCAGAGTCCTCCAGGAGAGGAAAAACAAATTAATCCTCAAAGGATTAATCAAGCCTTCTTTCGAGGAGGCTTTATCTTCCTCTCCGTCTCCTTCTAAGAAGAGGAAAGCGCCGGCTCCGACCAGTCACTCGGAACTGACGGCTAAGAAAGCTAAGCAGACTTCTCCATCGGCTCCACGGACTTCGGAGCAGAGGTCGGAACAGTCTGCCTTGATGCCTCCAGCCTCGACCCCTCTGGTTTCGGAGCCGAGGTCTGGGGCATCGAGAGGCGGGTCACCCTCATCGGCTCCACTGATATTGGAGCCGATAAGGGTCATCGGCTCAGACTCTTCCCCCTCGGAGCCGAAGTCCTTATCGGCACCGAGGGAAATTTCCTTGAAGGTTTCCTCGGAGCCGATAATTGTTGAGTCCTTTCGGAGCCAGTCCCAGAGCCCTTCGGAGCCGATGGAGAAATCGGTTCGGGCCCGATCGGTATCCTCGAGATCATCCAGGATGTCTGATTCGGACATCGACAGGGTGCTCCTTCGACTCTTCCAGTCTCCGGTGTTCCAAAAGATGGTTTCGGCTCCAGCCCAGTTGGCTTCGGAGCCGATGGTCCACTCCCCTACTATACTTCCTCCTCCAACAGCTTCGGCACCATTGGAGCAGGTGTTGGTGGAACCAGTGGAGGTGTTAGGGTCAGGCCCGACCCTTGCTCTGACTCCGGCTCTCGGGTCAGAGTTCAGTGCACGGACTTCTTCCTTCGGTCCTGGGGGGGAGGCTTCGGGATTGATGCTTTCGGTCCCAAGTCTCCCTCTTGGTGCGTCGGCGGCGGGAGTACCGTCCACTGTCGTGGCCACGGAGGGGGGACCTTCCCAGGATTCTGGTGGTCCCGCCTTCAGGGCTATGAGGAGTGCTCTAGCCAAATCTTCATTGGCTACCTCCACAGTTTCCCCAGCTCCTTCCCTACATTTGGAGACTGGGTCATTGGCAGTCCCCCTGTCCGCAGACAGCGGAGCCCCTGGGCCTCAGGTTACCCTCGCAGGGGTTTGTCCCCGCCCTGGAGGTGCTTCTGAAGGCTCTTCGGAAGAACCTCCCATGAAGAAAGCGTGCAAGAAGAAGCATGTTGCCTCCCCTGACGAGTCTTTGACATCTGACACCGATCTCGATGATGCAGAGGGGTCCCCCAGTCGTCCTCGGATGATGTCTCCTTTGCAGACATCCTGGAAGCCCTAAAACAACGAGGCGGCTGGCAGTCCAAACCTCCCTCTGCTGATGAGTCGGTGTTCCTGAAGGCCTTCGGGGCTCAGCCCTCCGCCTCCTGGGTGTCTCCGCCCTTCGACGAGCTCTTGGATTTGATCTGTCTAAGGGCGTGGGAACACCCAGACTCTGTGGAACCGGTGCCCGCTCGTCCAAACAAATTTCTTCGGCCCCCAGATAGAGAGTTCCTTACGAAAGGTGTGGCTGTGGATGCTATGGTGGTGGCATCTGCTACCCAGCAAGATGTAGCAGAGGCTTCTACGTCCGTCCATCCTCCTAATAAGGAGTCTAGGAGCATGGATCGGTACGGTAAGTGCACCCTTAGTTCAGCGGCCTTTACTCTGAGGTCTCTGAACTACCTGACGCACTTTACGAGATTCCAGAGGGATCTGATTAAGGAGCTATCCGATACCCTCGTAGGTAACCTGCCTGAGGAGCTGGCCCAGACGGTTGGTTCTCAGCTGGCTACGATGTCGTCCATTTCAAACTCGTCCATGAGGCTCATTTCGTATGCGGCCGAAGGGGCGAGTAGAGCGGCGGGTACAGGCATTGCTTTACGGAGACAAGCCTGGCTCCACCTGTGTCATTTCGCGGAGGCCTTCAAGTCTTCATTCGCCGACGCCCCCTTTGATGGGTCCTCCCTGTTTGGGCCCAAGGTGAAAGACGCACTTACCCGCTGTGAACAGGAGGGTAAGACTCTGACTGCCGTGGGGCACGATTTTCCACTCCCTTCGGCCTTATCCCAAGGCTAAAAGAGGAGGGAAGATGTGGTTCCGTAGATCTCAGAAGTCTTACCCTCTCAGCAGGAAGGTTCCCCTCCAGAGGCAGAGGAGGGGGAAATTCATCAGGAAGACGCCGTCCCAGAGGCGGCAGAGGCCCTCGCAACACTGGAGACCACGAGTCCTTTCGTGGCTCTTCAGCTTTTCATAGTCCCTGAGGGATTGCCCGACTGTGCTGCTCCGGAGCCAGTCGGGGTCGTTCAAGCACCTGAAGGCCTGGGAAGGGATCACTCAGGACCGATGGGTGCTTCGAATTATCGCCAGAGGTTACTCCATCCCATTCTGTTGCCCCCCCCCTCAGTCCAAAAGAATCCCGGACCCACCACCCAGTCAATGGGGTACCGCAGCCTTAGAAGTTTCAAAGCTGCTGCAAAAAGGAGTCATCCAACCGGTCCCCGCAGACCAGATCGGATTAGGGTCTTACTCAAGATTCTTTTTGGTGCCAAAAAAGACCGGGGACTTGAGGCCCATTTTGGTCCTAAGCAACCTAAACCGTTCAGTCAAGAAGTCCAAGTTCCGAATGGTCACTTTACAAACCATTCTCCCATTGTTGGAGAAAGGTGTTTGGATGTGCTCCATAGACCTCAAGGACGCGTATTACCATATCAAAATACATCAAACGTCCAGGAGACACTTGCGCTTCAGCCTAGGAGGCAGTCATTTTCAGTTCCGTGCGCTGCCCTTTGGTCTCACCACAGCCCCCAGGGTGTTCACCAAATGCTTGGCAGTAGTGACTGCTCACCTGAGAAGTCTAGGATTCCAGGTGTTTCCGTACCTAGACGACTGGCTCCTAACTGCCACCTCCAAGCATCTACTTCTACGGAACCTGCAAGCCACAATATCACTGGGCAATTCCCTTGGAATCACCTTCAATTGGCCAAAGTCTGTGTTAAGGCCATCTCAAAGAATAAGATTCATAGGGGTAGAGATAGATTCAAACCAGATGTGGGTCTATCTACCTGCAGACAGAATTCAGATTATTCAAAATCCGGTTTGAGCCTTACTCCCCAGGTCCAAAGCCCCAGCCAGAATGGTCCTACAGCTATTGGGATCGATGTCTGCCACAGTTCTGCTAGTTCCCTTGGCAAGGTTACACATGAGGATCCTCCAGTGGCTTCTTTCAACTCCATGGTCCTTTCAGGAACTCCCTCTCAATCATCTAATATGGATCACAGAATCTTGCAACGGGACCTTCGCTGGTGGCTAGTGTCCTCCAATTTGGACCAGGGACGACCCTTTGTTCTTCCTCATCCGGCGGCCACTTTGACCACGGATCCCAGACGGGGTGGGGGGGGGGCATTCCCTGGGCAGGTCAGTCCAAGGCAAATGGCACCCGGAAGAGACCTCTCTCCACATCAACATCCTAGAAATGAGGGCAGTACTCCTATCTCTTCGAGCCCTTCACGATTACCTCCCTCAGGGTGTAATTGCTGTTCACTCAGACAACATGTCAGTTGTCTGGTACCTGAACAAACAGGGAGGGACCAGATCCTATCCTCTTTGCAGAGAAGCGATGAGAGTTTGGGAATGGGCAGTCTCGACCAAACGATTCCTAGTGGCTACTCACATACCGGGCAAATCCAATGTCATAGCCGACAGGTTGAGCAGAACCATCCTCTCTCCTCACGAATGGTCTCTGAATATGACAATTACAAGGCAGATTTTCAGCGAATGGGGAGTTCCGTGTTGCGACCTCTTCGCGACTCCTCTGAATGCGAAGTGCTAAGAATTTTTCTCCCTAACCCCGGCTCCGGGGAAGAGCCCTATGGACGCATTAGTCCATCCTTGGCCCACCGGACTGCTTTATGCCTTTCCTCCAGTTCTTCTCCTCCCCAGAGTGATTCAAAAGGCATCTCTCTTAGGCAGCAAGATGATCTTAATTGCTCCGTACTGGCCTCGTCAAGTGTGGTTTCCCTATCTTCGGAAACATGCTCTGGAAGGTCCATGGTTCCTGGACCAGGTCCCAGACCTACTGATTCATCAGTCGGGACTACTACACCAGTCCCTACACACATTAAAATTGATGGCCTGGCTCCTCCTCTTCCGACTATAGTCAGGAGACATGCACTGGATCCAGATGTGGTGCACATATTGTCATCAGCCCACAAGTCGGCTACGAAAAAACTGTATTCTAGCAAATGGAAAAGGTTTGCTATCTGGGCTCAACTCCGGGGCCTGGACCCCATTTCTACTCCCGTGTCAGAAGTACTCAAATTCCTGACCTCTCTTTTCAATCAAGGCTCTTCTGTTTCTACCATCAAAGTACAATTGGCAGCGATTTCTAATTTTCATGAATCCATAGACCCACCTTTAATGAGCAACAGGTGTTGTGTAAGACCTTCTTGAAAAGTGCTGCTTTATTAAGACCTCCGATTTCTCATCCGGCACCTCCATGGGATCTCGATATAGTATTACGTGCCCTGACTTCTTTTCCCTTTGAACCGGTAGCTACTTGTGATCTAAAGTTTCTATCATGGAAGACAGCCTTTCTAGTGGCGATTACTTCAGCCAGGAGGGTTTCAGAACTTCAAGCTTTGTCAGTGAAACCCCCGTACTTGGTTTTTCATACAGACAGGGTATCCCTCAGACCAAATCCTTCTTTTGTTCCTAAAGTCTGTTCTACTTTATGCTTGCAACAGTCGTTAGAGCTCCCAGTTTTTTTCCCAAAATACTCCAATAAAGCGGAGTTTATTTTCCACACACTAGATGTCCACAGGCAGTTACATTTTTATTTGGACAGGACCAAACAATCAAGGAAGACAGATCAGTTGTTTGTGTCCTTTGCAGAAAACAAATTGGGCAACGCGGTCACAAAGGTCACTATTGCCAAATGGATCAGGGACTGTATTACTCAAGCTTATATTTGTTCTAACAAAGAGCTTTCCACCTCTGTCAAGGCTCATTCTACAAGGGCTATGGCTACTTCGGTAGCATTTCATTCTAAGCTTGCTATTGGTGACATTTGTGCTGCGGCTACATGGTCTTCTCCGCACACCTTTATTTCTCACTACAAATTAGATGTGGCATCTAGAGGACGAGCTTCATTTGGTTCCACAGTGCTCAGGAGTGTTTTCCAATGAGCCACCCGGGATTTAGGTGCTAGGGACGCTGTCCCATCAGTCAGAATGTAGGCGAGATAGGATCACATAACATCTTTTAGTTATGTACTCACCATAACTTCAGATGTTTGGGATCCATCTCGCCTACATTCCTAATAACCCACCCTCCTTCCCCCTTCCTTGGAGATCAGAGGATATCAGAAGGTCCGAATCCTGTTGTTTCATCTTGAAACATCTAACAATGTTGTATAAACAAGCTGTGCATGTGTGCATGAATGCGGACAAACAAGATCTGGGGGATTAGTGGTGGTGCATCCTGGGATAAAGATAGCTCAGCCAATTAGAGGCCTCGCTCTATAGCATAAGCGTGCCGAGTCGGAGCCGAGGGATCGGCTCCAAGCCCATCAGTCAGAATGTAGGCGAGATGGATCCCAAACATCTGAAGTTATGGTGAGTACATAACTAAAAGTTTAAAACAGTATATGTTGAGCACAGCAGATATATTTGTAACTGTTAATGAGTGCAGAAGGGTACTGTCTTCAGATGTGATCTGTTGGGCTGGGGGAATCCCCTTCGTCAGAGATGTTCCAACCTCAGAGCAGTTTAAGTAAAAAGTACAGGATATGACTCTTCACACTGTCAGTGTTATGATGGTCTTTGTTCCTGCACATGAATGCAGGTTTCAAATTCCTCCTTAAACTCTCTTTTTTTCATTTGCAGGTAGAATTTAAAATCTTTATATACACTGTTGTAGCATTGAAGCTTTTAAAATAGCATTAGCGCTACATTTTATTTGGGAAGAAACTTAAATATGGATGTAAGATGAGATAAACTAGGCATATGTTTCCAGGGTTTCTCTAAAGTACCTCAAAAAGCCCTGCCACTCTTCTCTACAGCTCATAGTATGTAATGCCCAAATGTGGGACAGAATAATATAGCAAAATAAGATGTTCATCGTTATGATCTCTGCTGCAGTGGCCTAAACTTTTTGCATTATATCCTGCAGAGGATATAACAGCCACCTAGTTTCCAAAGCTTGAGTGCACCTTCTACTTGCCCAAACAGGTAGCTAGACCTGAGCTGATTAAATGTTAAGTTTGGGCATCAAGTCTTTCAGAGCTTTCCTATACCTGAGAAAAGCGGTCCTCTGCAAGCTTTACAGGATCGAGGGTTGGCTAACGTTGTTCCATTGCCGGGCAGGTAAGTTTCCTTAGGTGAAGAAACCTTCCACTTTAATTTTTGTCTCAGAAAACTTGGTTTTTCTGTAAAAGAACTACTTTTGAGCTAGAAAAAGGTGTTCTGTTAACCCTTTCATGACTTCTCTCTGCCTTTTTTTCCATTTAAAGGTACATAAGTTGAGCCTTTAAGGTTCTATGGTCTTTGATGGTACCGACAGTGGTACTTGACTGTAATCCAACTGACTTGTAAACTATACGTCTAGTTTCAACTTAAGTACTAATGTATTCTTGACTACTATTAGTAAAGTAAAAAAGTAACAAAAAATAGTAAATATTCATGGAGATCCTTCTGTAGGTTTAATTGCCTGGTTTATTTCTTTGAGAGCTTTCATTGTAAATAGACTTCATCAGATAATAAAAGTCTTAGTTTGCAGTGGTTTGAATCCTTTTGAAAAGGGAAGAGTGTTCCAGGCCATCCAGTATGATTGGTTGATAGGATGGGAAAGCTGATTGGTTAGAAAAATGTGCTTCAGATTGAAGAAGAAACTCCCTTACTAGAGTATGGAGACTGACAGACTGGTGCCTGCTTATTCATTAGGCATAAAGATATTATTTTTATTTTTCAGTTTTATTTTATTTTTGGTCTACTGTTGCTGTTGCTAAGGGTGTAGAGGAAGAAAATGTCCAAATCTGATGCAACTCCATTATCTAGAGATCAAATATGATCCTAGAAAGAAGGAAAAGATCTTTGGAAATCCATGCCATGCTTTTGAGAGAGATTCTTTTTCAGATTACAGGAGATGAAAACAAATGGTTACAAAAATCAAGGAAAAGCAAACTATTACTATAATAAACACAATTGTAGAGTCTAAAGAATTGGAGAGAATTTTGTTGCTTTATTATTTGCCCCTGGTCTGGGTGGAAGAATTAATCAAGGTGTCTGCAGACACTGTTTTTTTCAGTGGGAAAACAGTGAGGTTTCTCAATCCCTCATAAAGTATTCTGAATTGTTACAACTTGAATTTCTAGAACCTTCACATATTCCTCCAGATGTCCTTCAAGGATGCATCTGCAGTCATAACATATGGGTTGTCCTGCCTCAGGCAGCCCTTCGGTCGGCCGGATTCCAAAGTCTGGGTCCGGCGTCGGCTGATGTCGCCCCTTCCCCGACGTCAGAGAGCCTGGGGTATAAAAGCGTCAGCCGACGCCATCTTCCTCGGTCTTTCTTGCCGCGTGGTACCCGAAGCAGAAGCAGTTCGCAAGTGCCGGTCGGCCGGCTCCTGTAAATTCGCTATCCGAAGACTTCAAAAGCTAAGTACCCCGTTGGGGACTCTTTCTTGCCTCAGCTGCCTCAGCTGATGTCAGATAAAGTTAATAATTGTTTAACTTGTGGGAAACAAATACCTCATAAGGATTTCCACTCTTACTGTCTTCCCTGCTTAGGCCCAGACCACGACGTCTCAGCCTGTTCAGCCTGCGCTTCCTTCAACCGACGCACTCTTAGACGTCGGTCGGAGTTCGCAGAAGAGTTCTTTGGGGCTAGTTTTTCATACAAAATGCCATCGGAAACCCCAACATCACATTTAATTAAGAAACTGAAAGACAAGGACCGACACACGTGGGCTGCGGTTTCAGCTGAAACCGCGGCTAGGCCTACCGCGAGTGTCTCGGTCTCGGCTGATACCAAGTCCTTGGAACTTTCGAACTCTGAAACAATACAACCGACAGCCTCGGCCCCGGAGGCTCCTACCGAGTCGGTTACAGAATTGCCTTCAGAAACTGGTGTATTGGAATCTTCCGACACCATACCTTTAGACAAAGCTACACCAGCACATGGTGCAGCCAGGCCTCCTGCATCCATGTCCATTAAGGCCTTCACCAGGGCTAAAGCTGCAAAACACACTAAAGCCATGCCTCCTAGGGTTATTCCTTAGGGACCCTCTTCTAGTTCACAGATTCTAACCTTAGCAGAGGACCTTATCTCTTTAATCAGGGGCTCTCAGCCCCATCCGGACAGGGGCTCCCAACCTCCTCTAGACAAAAGGCCCAGGGTGGATCCCCCTGATCCCCTTTCCTCAGAGGAGGCCTCTGATGGCTCGGATCACTCGGACTACCAGGAGGAGCCTTATTCGGCCTACAAGGATTCGGATGCAGAGGAATCTTATCCCCTCAGCCTCCCCTCCTGAAGAGCTTTCCTTTGGGGAGACCCTTCACACTATGAGAGAGCATTTCAAATGGCAGGGCCAGGAATATTCTGATTCCAGGAAAAGACTAAGAACTTTTCTTCATTTACCTCAGCATAGCCCTTTGGCTATTCCTCCTGTTTTAAATGTCATTGATGATGTGTATTCTGACTCTAGTATGACCCCTGACACTCTGCCTCCGGCCCCTGTTAAGCCCGATAGGTATTACAGGGTCCCGGACACACATAATTTTCTTTACAAGGCCCACTCTGCTGATCCTGAAACCATTTCACAGGGTCCCAAAGGGGTTGCAGCTGTTACTACTAAGAACCCACTCCCCTCTGTAAAGGAGTCCAGGGCATTAGAGAGATGGGGTAAAAAAGTGTATACTTCTGCCACTCTTGCTATGATGGCATTAAATTGTCAGTTTCATATGATACAGTACCAAGAGTATTTGTTAGAAGAAATGTAAATCCCTTCAGGATCTGGTACATAACTCCCAGCAGGTTAGCAACCATTTCTTGCAGTGCGGTTATGATGCATTGGAAGCTTCATGTAGGTCAGCAATGACGGGTGTTGTCATACGTAGGCATGCTTGGCTGAAGGAACAATCTCTGCCAGACCATGTTAAAGCTAAGCTTTTGGATGCTCCACTGGAAAAGCAAAAGTTATTTGGTTCCACTGCTCAAGAAGTCCTAAAGAAATTTGAGGAAAAGGCAAAATCTGTACAAACAGTTAAGGATTTTCTACAAGTCCAACCGCCTAGATTCAGCAGAAATTGGCCTTCCAAGAATTGGTCTTTTCCAGACACAGAAAGATTTCAAAGGGGCAGGAACAGGCGTGCCAGAGGTAGAGGGCAAGCTAGGGGCTCCTACAGAGGCCGTCAATGGCAACCTCCAATCCAGACAGGCAGTTCAGGACCTACAACTGCTGCACAAGGACAAACTCAATGACTTTGCTTTGATTCCGCCAACCAGGGCTCAATTAGAAGCACCTTTGGGTGGAAAGATTTCTTTATTCTCAAAAAATTGGCACAACATTACAAAAGACAAATGGACACTCCAAATAATAGACAACGGATACAGGTTCCATTTCCACACATTGCCAAAAAACAAAGGCATGCCAGGTCTGCCACCAAATCAAAGGGCAGAGGCTTTGAAACAAATCTCAAACTTACTACTAATGAAAGCCATAGAAAAAGTTCCTATTTCAGAACAAGGCCAAGGATTTTACTCCAGGCTTTTCCTTGTTCCAAGAAAAGAGCATCAATGGAGACCAATTCTCGACTTGTCCGCACTGAATACTTATCTCATTGTGCCAAAATTCAAAATGCTGACTCTACAGCAACTTCTTCCCATGCTGGGCAAGGAGTCTTGGCTGGTGACTCTAGACCTCAAGGAGGCATACCTGCATGTCCCTATCAGACAAAGTTGCAGAAGACACCTCAGATTTCTTGCAGGGTCAGAGCATTATCAATTCTCAGCATTGCCCTTTGGCTTATCTACTGTGCCCAGAGTATTCACGAAATGCCTGGCATCAGTAATAGCACACTGCAGACTTCAGGGGATTCAAATATACCCATATCTGGACGACTGCCTTATACAAGTGGACAACCAACAAACTTTGATAAAGGACTTAAATTATGCCATCAATCCTCTACAGGCTTTGGGATATACAGTCAACATGCACAAATCAAGACTTGTTCCATCCGAAAGAATAACCTTTCTGGGTGCGGATCTAGATACAACCACCCAAATGGCTTATCGCACAGAAAAAAAACAAAGAGCTACCGGATTACTTCAAGAATCTGACAAGGCAAACTCAGCTGACTGCAAGGAAAATCTTGCAGGCCCTGGGTTACATGGCATCCTCTATTCTTTTGATTCCACAAGCAAGGCTTCATATGAGAAAGCTACAGTGGTACCTAAGGAGTTTATGGACTCAGCACAGTCACAGTTTGGAAACTTTAATCCCACTCATTCCATGCCTTCACAAGGAATTTCTGTGGTGGGCTCAGGCCAGCCAGTCCAACAGGGGGTTGCCCTTCTCAAAGCCAAAAACCTCCCAAACTATTACAACGGATGCTTCAGACCTAGGTTGGGGAGCACACATGGAGGGCAGAGGTATCCAAGGACAGTGGTCACGAAAGGAGCTACGCATGCACATAAATCAAAAAGAAATGCTAGCAGTGATACATGCAATCGAGGCCTTCAAAATCTTTCTGCATCAAGGCCACCTACTAATAAGGACAGACAACACCACAGTTATGTGGTACATAAACAAGCAAGGAGGAACCCATTCCTACCCTCTTTGCAGACCGGCAATGAATCTATGGGATCTTTCCTTGAAACTAAATATACAGCTACATGCTCAGTTTGTACCAGGGAAAGACAATACACTGGCGGACAGCTTAAGCAGAAATATCATGGATGCACACAAATGGATGCTGCACCCAGACATCTTCCAACAGATAACACAATCTTGGGGGAGCCCGGACATAGATCTATTTGCATCCCCCCACAATCATCAACTGAAGAAATTCTGCTCAAGGACATACCACCCACAAGCGTGGAAAGTGGACGCCCTCTCTTTCAGCTGGAGAAATATGACAGTGTATGCATTTCCTCCTATCCCATTAATGACCAAGGTGTTACTGAAGATCAGGACAGAGCAGCCAAAAGTGATTCTGATAGCTCCGGACTGGCCAAGACAGCACTGGTACCCACTGCTAAGGAGCATGTCACGTACGAAACCATGGCCTCTGCCTCTATGGCCACTTCTACTGACACAGCACAGATACAAAACTCTACATTCCAACCTGAAAACCTTGCAACTAACAGCGTGGAGAATACCTTGACTCTTCCTCAGGATAAGCTATCCCAGATAGTGAAGGATATTATTATGGAAGCTCGACGCCCTTCCACAAGAAAGGCATATTCAGCAAAATGGAAAAGATTTCTCATCTGGAACACCACAAAGGGCCTAGATGCGACAGTGATGAACATGGCACATATCCTGGAATATTTGGCAGAAATGTTCCACAATGGTCTGTCTTACTCTTCTATTAAGATTCATGCTTCAGCAATTTCAGCAGAGTACAATACTGATCCACCTTTCTTTTCTCATCCTCTCCTAAGACAATTTCTAAGAGGAATCAAAAACATCAAACCTCCTCGGAAACCACCTCTTCCTGCTTGGGATCTTAACTTCGTGTTGGAAAAACTAACACTGCCTCCATTTGAACCAGCAGATCTACAGTACCTTTCATGGAAGACTGCCTTCCTTCTGGCAATAACCTCAGCAAGAAGGGTTTCGGAATTGCAGGCCCTGATGGCAGTGCAGCCATTCATTATTTTTCACCAGGACAGAGTTTCATTAAGAACTAATCCTACTTTTATGACAAAGGTGGTATCCAGTGTTTCATTGAATCAAGCCATTCACTTGCCTACCTTCTTCCCAAATCCACAAAACAAAGGGGAGAAAGTGCTGCACACCGTGGACATTCACAGACAGTTGCGCTACTACTTGGACAGAACTAAAGGTTTCAGAAAAGCTGACCAGCTGCTAGTAGCATATGCTGCTGGTACTCAAGGAAAAGCAATTTCCAAACAGACTATTTCAAAATGGATAGGAATGGCATTTGCTTTTGTTACTCATTTCATGGAAAGACTGTACCAGCTAACATTAGACCTCATTCTACGAGAGCCACAGCCACCTCCACAGCCTTCTTAAGAGGGGTGGCTACAAAGGACATTTTAGAAGCTGCCACATGGAGCTCCGTGCATACATTTGCCAAGCATTACAATTTACCTTTATATTCCAGATCCAGAGCAGGCTTTGCTATGGCTGTCCTGCAGGGTATCTTAGCTACACCATCCTTTTCCTAGTTCCTCCACCCCCAGAATGGCTATGGTATTCTACCCATATGTTATGACTGCAGATGCACCCTTGAAGGACATAGTACAGTTTTGTACCTACCATAAATGTAGATGTCCGATAGGTATGCATCTGCAGTCAGGTTTACCCTCCCTCCTTCCCCTCTGTGGTATTCCTAGGGTGTTTACCCCTCTGTTAGCTAGCTGGGGGGATCTATTATGGTGTATTTGTTTTTGTATATATATATCTATATATTTTTGCAGATGTTTGGATTTTTATTGCATTTCTCCAAATTTAGCCTTCCTAGAGGGCACCTGGCATCTGGGGCAAGAAAGACTGAGGAAGATGGCGTCGGCTGACGCTTTTATACTCCAGGCGCTCTGACGTCGGGGAAGGGGCGACATCAGCCGACGCCGGACCCAGACTTTGGAATCCGGCTGACCGAAGGGCTGCCTGAGACAGGACAACCCATATGTTATGACTGCAGATGCATACCTATCGGACATCTACATTTATGGTAGGTACAAAACTGTACTTTCTGTCCACCTCTGAGGATGTTTTTGGTATAGCCTGCAATTTCCCTGCCAGTCAGCCTGCTTGCTCGTATAAAAGCAGATAGATTACATGTAGCTTCTCAGTTTAAGTTTTTATACACTAATCCCAGATCCTGAAACAGCAGATGTTCTTCGTGTTTCACTGTTGCAGTCATTACATTTGGGTTATCTGCCTGCAGGTAGCCCTCAGCTGGCCTGAATATCAGTCTTAGATCCCTGTGTCAGATGCTGTCTCTTCTTCCATGATGTCAGGTGTATAAAACATGCAGCTGACACCATTACATCAGTCTTTCTTGCTGCTCGGTGCCCGAAGCAGAAGCAGTTTGCAAGTGCCGGTCGTCTGACTCCTGAAATTTTTGTTTTCGAGTTTCAGAACCGAAGTCTTCAAAAAAGCTAAGTACCCCATTGAGGATCCTTTTTCTTGCTCTAAACCGATGTCAGTAAAAGTTAACAATTGTATTACCTGTGAAAAGGAAATACCGCATAAAGATTTTCATTCGTACTGCATTCCTTGCTTAGGCTCAGACCACGACGTCTCTCGCTGTCAGTTTTGTGCCTTATTCAACCCCCGATCTATTCATCGTCAGTTCATTTTTGCAGCAAATTATTTTGATACTCAGTTTAACTGTCCTGAAATGGTTTTGGTAAGCCATCCAACTACAGACATTATGAAAAAACATAAAGATAAAGACAGACCACATAGGTCCAAAGCTGCTGATGGCGCTTCCGTTAAGCTAGTCGCCAGTTCGCCGGTACTCGGTGAGGTGCTTTTGCAGCCCCTGATGCCCGCTACTTCAGATTCACAGGCCTCTACTGAGACCCATTCGGAGTCCGGTATGGCGCGAGATGGTTCTTTGACCATGGAACCTGCAGATGTTTCTACCTTGGATGGATCCGGAGTTGCTGTGCAGGCACCAGCTTGTGAGGGTGTATTCAGGCCTACTGACTTGCATTTCAAACCAAAGCCATCTTCTTCTTCAAGGCCTAAAACTCGACACACACCTAGAAAACTGACGTCCAAACCGCATGGTCAGGCCCATATGCCTAAAAAAAAATAAGAATGGCTGAAGACCTTATTACTTTAATTAGGGGAAGCCAGCCTTCACCCTGTAAGAGACTTAGAACTGATTTTCCTTCTGATTCTTCTGATCAGGATTCTGAAAATTCTGCTTCTTCTGATTACCAGGATTTGCCCTTATCTACCTATGAGGATTCTGATGCAGAAAACTCTATTCCCTCTGCTTCCCCTCCAGAAGATTTTTCTTTTGGTGAAACCTTGCACACTTTTAGGGAGCATTTCCTCTGGGAAAGCCAGGATTTACTCCTCCCTCAATACAGGCCTTTAGTTATCCCTCCTTTCCTGGAAATTGCAGATTATGCCTTCTTGGAATCTAGCCTGGCCCCAGACGCTTTACCTCCAGCTCCCAGGAAACCTGACCGGTATTACAGAGTACCTGACTCTCGCAAGTTCCTCTTCAAGAATCCTACTGCAGACCCAGAGACCTTTTCCCAAGGACCAAAAGGCATTAAGGCTACTACTGCCAAAAACCCTACCCTCTCCGATGGAGATTCCAGGGCCTTGAACAGATGGGGCAAGAAGGTATATACTTCTGCTACTTTGGCCATTAGAGCCTTAAACTGCCAGTTTCATATATTAAAGTGTCAGCAGCATGTTATGGGACTACTTAAACAGAAAATTATGTTGATTCCTGACTGTGCTGAAAATGAAGAATTACAGGATTTAATTCATTCTGCTTAACAAGTTGGTAAACCTACTTTGCAATGTGGTTTTGACTCTTTAGAAGCATCTTGCAGGGCTGCTGTCATTGGGTCTGTTCTTAGAAGGCATGCTTGGCTTAAGGAGCAAAATTTGCCAGATCATGTTAAAGCTAAATTACTGGATGTTCCCTTAAACCAAGACCGCCTGTTTGGCAACAAAGCAGAAGAAGTGCTTAAAAAAGACGGAGGAAAAAGCTAAATCTGTGCAAACTGTTAAATATTTCCTTCAAGTACAGCCTCCCAGATTTAGTAGGCATTGACCTTCTAAGAATTGGTCCTTTCCTGTCTCTTCCAGGTCTTCTCAGTCCAAACCCAGGAACAGCAGACCACCTAGGCTATAGTCTCAAGGCACTCACAGGCCTAAGCAGTGGGGGGGCTCCCACTTCCAAAGCTGGAAGTAGTAAGACACCCCCTTATGGAAAAATGTCACAATGACTTAACCTTAAACCTTCCGAGCCCTGCTCAACCGCCTGCTCCCTTAGGGGGAAAGATCGCCTGGCATGCAGAAAACTGGGAGCTCATTACCCAGGACAAATGGGTTTTAAATATAGTTTTCCAAGGATACAGATTCCACTTCCACACCTTACCAACCCCAAATGGTTGGCCAGACCTACCCCCAAATCAGTGGGCAGAGTCTCAGCAGCAGGTTCTCTCTCTTCTAAGTATCAGGGCTGTTCGGCCTGTCCCAGCAAAAGAAAGGACCTCTCTATTCTAAACACCTTTTTGGTAATCCCAAAATTCAAAATGCTAACACTTCAACAGCTGCTTCCTATGCTAGGCAAAGATGCCTAGTTGGCAACCTTATTTATTTATTTTTATTTTACATTTGTTGACCGGGCTGGTCCATCTGGATATATTTCCATTTCAGTAGAGGCCCGGGGAGAAAAGCTCCACATATAAACCACCACCACACAAAAAATGTTTATAATAAACAAGAAAGGTATTACAGTTTAAATTATGGGAAGACTATGAGACACACTACATTAATACATAATACACCTACAGATCATTTTCCAGTATGAATATCTAGGGCAACCCCAAGACATTATTAAAATACATTTAAATTCTTGGTTATTCTAGTTTATTCCAGACAGTTACTATTTCCAAGGGGTTAAACAGTAACAGTAGAAAAAGGAGGAAGTATAAAGAAATGGCAGGAATACTACCTTCAGGATACATTCATAGCCAGGTAGAAAAGATAGCTAATTGGTGCCCAAGTAGTAGAGATAGCTTATAGGTGCTACTAATTCATAGGAGTAGACAGGAAAGAGTGGAGGAAAGTAGGAAGTCAAGAGATAACAGCAGAGAAATCCAGAGGATCAGTCTGGGTAACAGCAAGGGCATAGCCAGTGAGTTTTAAAGTGTTTCTTAAGACTTTGTTTAAAGAGAGGAAGGGATGGAAGTGAGGTTACGTCAGATGGCAAGAGGTTCCACTGTTTTCCAGTGGTATTGGTGAACAGTGAGTCCCCAGCTAAGTTGTTAGACTTGGTGGTACTAGCTAGAAGTTTATTGGACGAGCGTAAGGAATTAAGATTCCTATAGGGTGCTATAAGGTTGTTGAGTATTGGTGTATTGTTGGGTTGGTAAAAAATCTTAAGAACAATGGTAAGTTCGGAAAGTATCAGAAGGTTTTTTAGTTCAAGCCAGTCTCCAGTGAGTTCTATATGGGTTTCCAATGGCAAATCTAGCAATACTATTATAGGAGTTGGCTAGTTTGCTAAGATTATTTTTTTTAGATTAGTGTATATGGGTGCAGCATACAGAAGAGTTGAAATTAGATGGGAGTGGGCAATAGTCATTCTGGCTGTTGGAGTTAAGAAAGGTTTTATCCTATATAGGGAGCACAGATGTTCTTCATCTCACATTGCTGCAGTCATAACCTGTGGGTAGTCCGCTGTCCTCGGTCGGCCCGAATACCAAAGTGTTAGGCTGGCGTCGGTCATGGTCGCTTAGATCTGACGTCAGTACGCCGTGGTACTAAAGCGCATGACCGACGTCATAGCCTCAGTCTTTCTTGCCGCATGGTCCGAAGCAGAAGCAGCGTTTGCAAGTGCCGTTCGGCGTTCTGAAATTTTCGTATTCTGAGTTTCAGACCGAAGACCAAGTTGGGCTAAGTACCCCGTTGGGGAATATTTTTGTCTTTTCCTGCCTCAGTTAAATCCGGATGTCAGAAAAAGTGAATAATTGTATTTCTTGTGGGAAACAGATACCTCATAGGGATTACCACTCTCTTTGTATTCCTTGTTTGGGGCCTGAGCACGACGTAGTCGGGTGTCGCTTTTGTGCTAAATTTAATAAGCGCACCATTAAACGTAGGTTAGATTGTGCTAGGCTTGTCTTCGGTAAGCGGTGTAATTACAATATGCCGTCGGATCCTCCGATGCCCGCTACCGCGAAGAAGCGTAAAGAGAAATCTTTGAAATCCAAGCAGGATGAGTCGTCCGTTCCGGACGCCGGTTCTTTAGAAACCACGGTGGAGTCTGTGGATCCGGCCGAGGTTTCAGTTGAGTCTCAGGGGGAACCTTTAGTTTTGCAAGATGTGGCCTCTCAGGAGTCGGGTCAGGCTGAGGGGGCCTCTCAGGTTGCTGTACTCCCTTCCTTGCATAAGGTGGTTAGGCCTTCTCCCTCCGTCTCTAAGGTACCTTCAAAGGCTAGGCCTGGTTTGTCTTCCTCTGGCGTCAGTCCTAGTTCTGCAGGTTCTGTGCCTAAAAAACACATGCTTAAAATGGCAGAAGATTTAATTACCTTGATTAGAGGTTCTATGCCCCCTCCAGATAAGAGGCCTAGGGTGGAGCCAGAGGTGGAAGGATTGGAACATTCTTCAGATTATTCAGAGTCTTCGGCTGAAGACATTCAGGATTTTCCCCCTTATTCTGATTCTGACGCAGAGGATTCTAGTCCCTCTGCTTCCCCTCCTGAGGATTTTTCTTTTTCAGAAACCCTGCATTCTATGAGGGAGCATTTTAAATGGGAAGGTCAGGATTTCTCAGATTCCCGAAAGAGGCTTAGGGAATTTTTGTTTTTACCACAACATAGGCCCTTGGCTATACCTCCGGTTTTGGATGTTGTACAGGATGTTTTCTCTGAGGCTTCCCTTAATCCAGACTCTTTGCCTCCTGCCCCGGTTAAGCCAGACAGGTATTACAGGGTGCCAGAGGCTCATAAATTTTTGTATAAGAGCCCCAGGGCTGACCCAGGGACCTAAGGGTGTCAGGGCTTCTGTTGTAAAGAATCCAGTTCCCATGGATAAGGACTCTAGAGCTCTGGATAGGTGGGGTAAAAAAGTGTATACCTCTTCCACTCTTGCAATGAGGGCTTTAAATTGCCAGTTTCATATGCTGAAGTACCAGAATTTTCTTCTTAGTCAATTGAAATCTAAGGTGGATGCTTTAGCAGGGGCATAGAGTGTAAAGAATTACAGGATTTGGTTCATGCCTCTGATCAGGTGGGTAAGCATTCTTTGCAGTATGGTTTTGATGCTTTGCAGGCCTCTTCTAGGGTGGCTGCCACTGGATCAGTTATTCCTAGGCACGTGTGGCTTAAGGATCAGAACTTGTCAGAGCATGTTAAAGCTCGAATTTTGGATGCTCCCCTTCAGTCTGAAGTTTTGTTTGGTTCTCCTGTGGAGTCAGTCTTGAAGAAAATGGAGGACAAAGCTAAGTCTATGCAGACTGTTAAAGATTTTTTACAGGTGCAGCCCCCTAAGTTTAGCAGAAATTGGCCTTCTAAGGGATGGGTTTACCCTTCTTCTGATTTACAGTCTAGGGGCAGATCTAGACGTGGTAGGGGCAGAGCTCATGCACAGGGTTCTTTTAGGCCTAGGTCGTGGTGTTCCCCTGCACAGTCTACAGGTGAGGGCAGGGGCCAGTCCTTTCGTAAACAGACCCAATGACCTGCATCTTCAGCTGCCAGATCCTTCCTGTCTGGCAGCTCCTCTGGGAGGCAAGTTGGCACTTTTCAGGCAAAATTGGCTTTTAGTCACCCAGGACAAATGGGTGTTGGACATTATAAACCGAGGCTACAAGTTTTATTTCCACACATTGCCTCCTTTCAAAGGCATGCCAGACGTTCCTCCTCAGCAAAAGGAAGAGGCTCACAAACAGATTTCATTACTTCTTCAAATGGGAGCTCTCCAGCAGGTTCCTCCATCAGAGGTGGGCCTAGGATTTTATTCTCGCCTGTTTCTTGTACCAAAGAAAGGAGACACTTGGAGGCCAATTCTGGATTTGTCTATTCTCAACACATACCTGGACATTCCAAAATTCAAAATGTTGACTTTGCAACAACTTCTACCTATGCTAGGCAAAGATCACTGGATGGTAACTCTCTCAAGGAGGCTTATCTTCATATTCCTATCAGGCCAAGCTGCAGGAGATTCCTGTGTTTTCGGCTGGGACTTTACATTATCAGTTCTCTGCATTGCCCTTTGGCTTATCTACTGCGCCCAGGGTATTCACAAAGGTTTTGGCTCCGGTGATAGCCTTCTTAAGGTTAAGAGGAATACAAATTTATCCTTATTTGGACGATTGCCTGATTCTTGCTCAAGACAAAGACAAGCTACTTCACCATCTTCAGTATGTTATGGCAGTGTTAAGGTGCCTAGGGTATTCTGTGAACGAAATAAAGTCCAGTCTAGTACCCTCTCAGGACATGTGCTTTCTGGGTGTGAGACTGAATACAGCCTCTCAGATGGCGTTTTTGACCCCGGACAAGCAAAGAAATCTTACCCTTTACTTCCAACAATTGTCTCTCCTGTCCAGGCTGACTGCAAGGACAGTCCTTCAAGCCTTGGGGTTCATGGCATCTTGTATTCTAGTGCTTCCCAATGCCAAACTGCATATGAGGAAGTTACAATGGTATCTCAAGAGTGTATGGACTCAACACTGCCACGATTTGGACACTGTCATTCAGATAATACCTTGCATTCAAAAGGAATTTTTGTGGTTGGCTCAGGAATGTCACCTAAACAAGGGACTCTCTGTGACCCGACCAGAGGCGAGTCAGATCTTAACGACAGATGCCTCGGACAAGGCTTGGGGAGCACACCTCAGTGGAAAATGGGTTCAAGACACGTGGCCTGCCAGACTTCAACATTTGCATATCAACATGAAGGAGATGTTAGCAGTCCAACTTGCATTGATGGCCTTCAAGGATCTACTTCACCCAGGACAAGTGTTGATTCAAACAGACAACACAACTGTCATGTGGTACATCAACAAGCAAGGGGGAACCCATTCGTACCCACTTTGCAGGCAAGCTATGATTTTGTGGGAAACTGCTCTCAGTTTGCACCTCACTCTTCAGGCAAGGTTTCTGCCAGGAGCACAGAACTCCTTAGCGGATGTTTTGAGCAGACAGATGGTGGATCCCCACGAGTGGAAACTGGATCCTCATGTATTTCGACAGTTGACAGTGATTTGGGGGACTCCAGACATAGATCTGTTCGCTTCTCCACTAAATTTCCAGCTGCCAAAGTTTTGCACAAAGATGTTTCATCCAAAAGCTTGGAAAGTGGATGCTCTATCATTCAGTTGGAACAATCTTCACGTCTATGCCTTTCCTCCTCTGCCTCTTCTTCCCAAGGTGCTCTTGAAGGTCAGACCGGACAAGCCCTCCATGATTCTTATAGCTCCAGATTGGCCACGTCAGCACTGGTACCCTCTTCTGAGGAGTTTAGTACAGGAGCCTCCTTGGCCTTTGCCATCAAGTCCACACCTTTTGTCCCAGGCAGGCAATCATTTCCTCAATGTCAGGATACAGTCCCTGCATCTGACGGCCTGGCATATTCTGTTCTAGACCCTGGAGGGTCGCAGCTTCCTCAACAAGTTTTGAATGTTATTTTGGAGGCCAGACGGCCTAGTACAAGGAAGGTTTATGCTGATAAATGGAGGAGATTTTTTCTTTGGAGCAAAGCAAAGTGCTTGGATGTTTCAGTACCTAATTTGAGTGTTTCACTTCAGTATCTTACAGAATTACTAGACAAAGGTTTGTCTTTCTCCTCTGTTAAAGTTCATGCTGCAGCCATTTCTGCTCACTATGACTGTGACCCACCTTTATTCTCCCATCCTTAAGCAATTTCTTAGAGGGGCAAAGAACATAAGACCCCCACGTAGACCTCCTACTCCTTCCTGGGATCTCAATTTTGTGTTGGAGAAACTCACTTTATCTCCTTTTGAACCTGCAGCTACAGCTGAGTTGAAGTTTTTGTCTTGGAAGACAGCTTTTTTGTTGGCCATTACGTCTGCTAGAAGGGTATCTGAATTACAGGCTCTAATGGCAGTTGAACCCTTCCTAATATTTCATAAGGACAGGGTCTCTTTGCGTACTAACCCTACTTTCATGCCTAAAGTGGTCTCAAATGTGGCCTTGAACCAGTCTATTCATTTACCTACTTTTTATGCTGATCCCCAAAATAAAGGGGAAAAGATTTTGCACTCTTTGGATATTCACAGGCAGTTGCGTTATTATTTGAGCAGAACTAAAGGGTTCAGACAGTCTCAACAGTTGTTTGTTTCTTTTGCTTTGAGTTCTCAGGGGAAACCTGTTTCTAAACAAACTATTTCTAAGTGGATTGGTCATTGTATTGCTTTTTGTTATTCTCATCATGGTAAGGAGATTCCGGCTGGAATCAGGCCTCATTCCACTAGGGCTACTGCCACTTCTACTGCTTTTCTGAGGGGTGTAGCTACTAAAGATATTTTGGAGGCAGCTACTTGGAGTTCAGTGCACACTTTTTCTAAACATTATCATCTCCCTCTTTATTCTAAATCTAGGGCTGGGTTTGCCACTGCAGTTTTGCAGGGCATGTTAGCAGCTCCCAATGCTTTATGATTTTGCCATCCTCCCTTTACCTTTGCTTTGGGATTCTACCCACAGTTTATGACTGCAGCAATGTGAGATGAAGAACATAGTACAGTTTTGTACCTACCATAAATGTAGATGTTCGAAGATCCACATTGCTGCAGTCCAATTTTCCCTCCCTCCTTCCCCACTGTAGTTTGGGGTGGCTGTGTGGTTTGGGTTGTAGATATGGTTTGTACATGGGTGGTTGGATGTTTTCCTATTTTTTGGCTATGGCCTTTCTTTTTAGGGCCTTCTGACATCTGGGGCAAGAAAGACTGAGGATATGACGTCGGTCATGCGCTTTAGTACCACGGCGTACTGACGTCAGATCTAAGCGACCATGACCGACGCCAGCCTAACACTTTGGTATTCGGGCCGACCGAGGACAGCGGACTACCCACAGGTTATGACTGCAGCAATGTGGATCTTCGAACATCTACATTTATGGTAGGTACAAAACTGTACTTTTTTTATTAACAGATTTAATGGTGTTATTAATGTTATTGTCAAAGGTGAGGTTATTATCAATTGTGATTGCTAATAGTTTGGAAGAGTCGGGGGATGTAAGGGTGCCATTATTGGATTGAATGGAGAAATCTATGGGGGAGGACTTGCTGTTTGTTGTAAACAGTAGTAGCTTGGTCTTTTTTGGCATTCAAAAGAAGGCACCATTTCAGGAACCATGCCTCTACTGTGTTGAAAGCTTTCTGGGTTAAAGATTGAAGTTCAGATATAGAGTTGGCAGAGCATATGATCATAGAATCATCAGCATATTGTGTACAGGTGGCTTGAGGAATAGCTATTTGAACGTCATTGATGAATAAAGAGAAAAGAAGAGGGCCAAGAATAGAGCCCTGAGGGACTCCAAGGGAGATAGGAAGGTGAGATGATAGTTGATTCTCCCAAAGAACAGTTTGCTGTCTATTACTAAGGTAAGACTTGAACCAGAGAATTGCTTTGGCATCAAGAGAGAGGGATGACAGAGTGTTTATGAGTAAGAGATGATTAACCATATCAAAGGCTTTAGACAGGTCGATGAAGAGTGCTGATGAGAGGGTGCTATTATTACGGTTATTATTAATGGTGTTGGTGAAGGATAGGAGAGCTGAGGTGGTACTATGAAAAGGCCTGAAGCCATGCTGGCATTTTGCTAGAATGTTATGTTGAATTAGGTAGTCCATTAGCTGATGGTGAATACATTTTTCCATAATCTTGGCTAATGGAGAAAGGAGAGCTATAGGCCTGTAGTTAGAATAGTCATTAGAGTTACCTCCTTTGTGTAAGGGAATAATGTGGGAGATTTTCCAGAGATCTGGAATGGTTCCTTCAGTTATGGTATGGTTTATCAGGATGGATATAGGATAGGCAACTACTTTAGCTGCTTGCTGTAGGTATTCAGATGGTAACTTATCGGCAGAGGGGGTACAAGGCTTAAGTTTGTGGATAAATTTTTGGATGCAAGAGGTAGAGAAGGGCTGTAGTTGGAATGTTGGCCGAGTATCAGATGGGGAGTTAGGTAGATCTGAGTTGTCTGAAGCTAGCTGACTGGCTAGAGTTTGTATGGTGTCTGTGAAGAAGGTATTAAAGGCATTGGCAGTTTGATGGGAGGTATTGTTTTCTGACCCTAGAGGGGAAGGAGTGCTAGAGTGACCTGGATGAAGGAGGTTATTTAAGCTTGCCCAGAATTTGTGTGGATTTTTGTGGTGAATTTGATGCAGTTTGCAATACTAGATTTTTTGTCAGAGAGAATAGCTTTTTTTGTAGCATTTCTCAACTGTCTAAAGGTTTGTTGTTCAGAGGTATTTCTGGTTCCTCTCCACTTAGCACAGGATTTATTTCTAAGTAATATTTTTTGTCTGGTATCTTTTGAGAGCCAGGGAGCAGGTTTGGATTTGGTTCTAATAGATCGCTTAGGTGCATGCCTGTCGAGGATTTTTTAAAATTTGTTATTGAAATATATAACAGCTTCTTCAAAAGGGAGAGTTTTTAGAGGGTTCCAGTCACAGGCACTAAGTTCCATTTGAAATAATACAGGCTGAAAGTTTTTCTTGGTTCAAGAAGTCCTGTAGTTGGGGGCTAGTTAACCTTAGACTTAAAGGGAGCTTACCTGCACATTCCAGTAAGAGAATCTTGCAGGAAATACCTATGCTTCAGAGCAGGCTCCATGCATGGTCAGTTCTCTGCACTTCCCTTTGGTTATCTACTGCACCCAGAGTATTCACAAAGTGCCTAGCTCCAGTCATTGCATTTTGCAGGCAAAGAAATAGTCAGATATTACCCATACCTGGACGATTGTCTAATTCAGGCAAAAAGCCAGAACGTTCTGCTAAAGATCAAATAGGGCAAACCAAGGACAATACTGATTGAACCAAACTGGTCACTTCAGCACTGGTACCCCTCTTGCACAGTATGTCACTGCTGGAACCATGGCACCTGCCTCATACCTCTTCCTTGCTGTCCCAGCAGGAGGGCCAGATTCTGCACCCTCAGCTTCAAACCCTGAACCTTGCAACCTGGCTAATTCCTTGAGCTCTCCAATAACATCCCTCATTAAGCAGCTGCTAGATGTCATTCTGGAGGCAAGGAGACCTAGTACAAGAAAATCCTATGCTGAAAAGTGGAAAAGATACTGTTCCTGGAGCCAGACTCAGGGGATGGGCACAACGGTGCCCAGCTTACCACATATTCTTCAGTACTTAATAGAGATGCTCCACAATGGCCTTTCCTTCTCGTCAATTAAATTCATGCCTCTGCCATTTCAGCACATTATAATACTGAACCACCCCTTTTCTCTCACCCTCTGCAAATGCAATTCCTCAGAGGGGCCAAAAATTTAAGACCACCTAGGAGAGCCCCTACTCCAGCCTGGGACTTTAACTTAGTATTGGAAAAGCTCACTCTACCTCCTTTTGAGCCAGCTGCAACTGCAGAGTTGAAATTCCTTTCTTGGAAAACAGCCTTCCTTCTAGCCATCACTTCAGCTAGAAGAGTGTCTGAATTACAGGCCCTCATGGCAGTGGAGCCTTTCATCATCTTCCATGCAGACACGGTGTCCCTCAGGACCAATCCTTCCTTTATGCCCAAGGTGGTGTCTAGTGTGGCCCTTAATCAGTCCATTATTTTGCATACTTTTTTCCCACAGAGCAAAGGAGAACAAATACTGCACTCTTTGGACATGCACAGACAACTTAGATTTTATTTGGACATGACTAAGCCTCTCAGAAAATCTGAACAGCTGCTAGATGGCTTTGCTGCAGGAGCAGAGGGGAAGGCCATTTCAGAGCAAACCATTTCTAAGTGGATAGCCCATTGCATTAATTTCTGCTGTAAGTACCATGGAAAACCTACCCCACAGGGGATAAGATCACATTCCACCTGGGCTGCATCTACCGCTACAGCCTTTCTCAGAGGTGTCCTACCAGAGACATCCTAGAAGCTCCTACCTGGAGCTCTGTACATACCTTCACCAAGCATTACCACATGCCTATTTTTTCTAAATCCAGAGCTGGTTTTGCAACTGCAGTCTTGCAGGGCTTAATGCTCTCTAACTTCCTCCTCCCTTCCTTAGCTTTGGGAATCAACCCAAATGTAATGACTGCAACAGTGAAACACAAAGAACATAGTATGGTTGTGTACACTTACCTTAAATGTAGATGTTTGAGTGTATTCACTGTTGCAGTCCTGGTTACCCTCCCTCCAGCCCCCTGACTTCTCTTGGCTATACTTTTCTTCTTGTTTAGTGTATTTCAGCTTTCTGGTGTATTTGCTTTTTGTTGGAGGTGTAACCTAACATATAATTGCTTCCCATTATGGGGGCACCTGACATTTGGGGCAAGAAAAACTGATGTAATGGTGTTGGCTGCATGTTTTATACCCCTGACGTCATGGAAGAAGAGAGAGCATCCGATGCAGGGATCCAAGACTTTGATATTCAGGCCGGCTGAGGACTACCTGCAGGCGAATAACCCAAATGTAATGACTGCAACAGTGAATACCTCGAACATCTACATTTATGGTAAGTGTACACAACTGTACTTTATTGCTTTACTGAGTCCAGCTGCTGCTAACAGTTTTGTTAATACTAATAATCCCCCTCATTCTGACAAGGATGGAAAGACTTTTGATAAGATTGGGAAAAAAGTATATGCTTCTGCAAGTTTAATTTTTAAATTTAATTTCAAATTCTGAGTTTTAAGGCTTATATGTTGAAGTGTATCCTGGATAATTGTGAAAACATAAAGAATGTTCTGCATACCTCTCAACTGTCCATATTTTCGCAGAATGTCAATTTATTTGCTCATATTTTAGGTCTGTTCCTCATAACATTTATGGTTTTCTGGTAAATCACTAACAACTGAAGTTGCTCCATAATGACATATGTTTGAGTTTCAGACTTTATATCCTTCAGAAAATGCATGCTAACAAAAATCCTGTTATTCTAACAACTTTTTAAGTTTATAATACTAATATGTAAAATATGTTCCTAGTTTGGGTCTTTGTCCAGACCTCTTACCCTAAGAGGTTGAGAGGTTTGATGTTTAACCATGTGAGGAGAAACTTGCTTTGTGTAATTTGGTTTCTTCTGTTTCTCCAAGTCACTACTCATTGTTTAAGATGTGCCTTTGACTCTGTGTTTACCACTTCCAGGGCTGCTGCCACTGGAGTCTTTTTGGGAAGTTTTACCTGGCTGTGTTCTCAGAACCTCTCAGAGGATGTCAGGAATGAAATCTTGAATTCCCCCTTGGACAGAGATCTAGTTTTTGGAATTTCAGCTGTAGCAGTCATCAAAAAGTGTGATGTGATGGGAAATCTGATTCTGGGAATTTCTAATTTTTCTCCTCTCCTTCTCTTAAGTTTTCCAAGAGATTCATCACTTCTTTGTATAACTTTCGTAAAAAAGCAAAATAAATAGTTCAGACCAAATGTTGCTAAACAAACATTTAAAAGGTACTGTTAAGGAGGTTCCAAAAAGAAAGCAGGACCCTCCACCAGAACAATTAACAGACCAGTAAGTTGTAATGACTATATAAGGGACCTTGTCCTCCCCCCACCCCCCACCATTGCAGTCTCTTAATTCTCCCAAAAAGTATGAATCTCCATTTCTCTCTGTCAACAGATTGTTTGAGACAAATGGGTTTTGAATGTGATCCATCAAGGCAACAGATGGCAGTGGAAGACTGTTCTTCATTTCTAGTGGAATCTAGCTTATCCACCAGACCAAAAACTCTCTTCTTTCCTCCTGTTGTACATCTCATGCTGTCTCATGGGGTAGTAGAAGCTGATCCTCCCCTCCTCTCTGAAGAAAACTTTTATTCAATAATGTTTCTGTTGCGAAAGAAAGATGATGTATAGAGACCAGTTATGGACCTTTCCTTTGTGTTCCAACTTATGATAAGAAAGAAGATGTATAGAGACCAGTTCTGGACCTTTCCTTCCTGTGCCAGCTTGTGATGGTGCCAACGTTCAAAGTCTTGTTACTTCACAACTGATTACTCCTTCTTCCTTATCTGAGTTACAAAGTGACCTTAGATTTAAAAGATGCATATCATAACATTCCTGTTCATCCCAATTTCAGGTGTTTCTTAAGGTTTTGTGTGTCTGGATCAAATTATCATTTGTCTGCATTAGTCTTTGGGCTATTCATTGCTCCAGGAGTGTTACTAAAGTGTCTAGCTCCTATGATAGCCCACAGCAGATTGCAAGTTATCCACTTTTTCTTTTGTTTATCACTGCAGAGTTTTTTTTTCAGTGACAGGAATCTTTCTTTTGAGTAAGAGTTCTCCTGCACAGGCTGGGATTCCAAGAGAATGTTGGGTAGTCTTTTCTGACTCCTTCTCAAAAGGTTGTTTTTCTGGGGTGTCTACTGGACACCTTAGTATAAAGAGCTATTTACCACATGTAAAGCATATATCTATTTTTACATCTATTTCTGGGGGTTTCCACTCAGGCTTCAGTGTCAGCAAGGAACTTCCCCAGGTTTCTGAGTCTCATGGCATCCATGATTTTCATACCTCTTCTTGCAAGAATCCACGTGGGAAAGAAATAGTATCTGAAATCTCTGTGATCCCAGCATTAACACCCATTGACTTTTCAAAGTACAGTTTTGGAGTTTGTGAATACAAATATGATGTGGTGGAGACGCAACATTTCTCACAGTCCAGGCCTCCCGTTCTCCTCTTCTGCTCCAGTACAGTCTTATATAACCGACACTTCAGACTTTATTTGAAGAGCAGTATCAATGGGCATAAATGTGCAGGGTCTTTGGAACAAAACCGACAGACTAAGACACACAAACAGAAAAGAGATATATTAGGTGTTGCAACTCTTAACTCTCTGAATCATCACTGGTTACTGTCACATTGCCAGCCCAGCTATCTGGAATTTTATAAGTAATTCTATGTCATTTGTGAATATTAATATGATTTATACAGAACTGTATGTTATGTACTGACCTAAAATATAACCACTGCATGCCGTGCTGGCTTAGAACATAAATGTATATAAACTGTTGCAATTGTGTAATGTATATATTTTTAACAGTGGCAACTGGGACATAAAAGGTTAACTTGCAAAACTTCAAGAAAATAAGTTGAAATTAAATTGCTTTACAATTGTGTCATAAAAGTTATCTTTCAGTTTTAGTCAACAGGATACAGAATGTCTACACTAGGGACTCTGTGTTGTTTTGTAAATGTTTTATTGTTTTATGCCCTCTAGCAGGTGCAAACAACTGAAGGCTATGTATTTTTACAGAGAGCTGCCAAATTCTATTAGTTTCTGACAAAGGGGGTTTAGTTTAGAAACTGAAGTCAGGTGACTAAAAGTGATGTCATCCAAGCTAACCCAGCAGTAATATTTGATATTAATTTAAGAACTCTCAGAGAGAGTCTGTGTATCTTGTCTTTGACCTAACAAGAACATTCACTCATCACCACCTTTTGCACTTGCCTTGCTGTAAGTAAGTTAACTAGGACACAGTAACTCTTTTAGATTCATAGGAATATAGTACAGTATAGCTTAAATGTTTTCTTTATTTATTTGAGACTGTCCTGCAATGTTGTTTTAAATATTTCCTGTGATTTTGAACTCTGATGTAACTGATTACATACTGAGTATTGTCTTGTTTTTTTATTATTTATTATTAAATATATTTAAACATTTCAGTTGTGGTTGATATCTGTAAGCCATATTTAAGCTCTTAGGGTACTTGTATATTTGTATGGTGACACTGTACAGGCCACTCCTAAATAGCCTTGCTCTTGGTCAGACTACCATTTGGATAGTAGTAACATTATACAGTAGGATTGGTCATCCTTTGTTAAGGGCTTTAAGTAGTTGATAAGGCATTCTGGTGGCAGTGGTAACTATCTTATAGTCTGGGCAGAAGGGGGAAGAGCTAGTATACCTGTGCCAGCCTTTCCCGTCTGTGTGTGTGTGTGCGCATGTGTGTGCACGTGTATGTGCGTGTGTGCTTGTGTGCGCATGTGTGTGCTTGTGTGTGTGTGCGTGTGCATGTGTGCGTGCGTGTGCATGTATGTATGTAAAACAAATCTCCAAGAGTGTGTGTGTGTCAGCTACGTAAGAGGGACACAAAGTACTGGTTGGGCAGAGAGAGTGTTAGAGGACTTGGCTTGGAACCCCGACTAAGGTCTCAACTCTATAGCTGTGCCAGTGGAGAGTCTTATTGAGGATCTGGAGAAAGAGGGAGAAACCAGCCCCAGACTGTCTGTGTGCTCTTAAGGGAAATTACACTTTAATGTGTGTATACTTGTCATCCTCCCAGTGTGTACGTCCCCCACTGTTGCCAGTGGTGAGGATTGATTACTGGACCACTGCAGGGGCATCACAGTTACCATGACCTGTTCAAGTGTTTGCATACAGTACTGTATTGAAGTGGTATGTCAACAAGCAAGGGGGAACCAGATCATACTTCATGTGCAGACTAGCCTTGTTAGCATGAGATGTAGCTTTACAGCACAGTCTCATTCTACAGGCATTTTGTATACCATAAGAGCAAAATCGTGTGGCAAATGAATCAAGGGGTCTTCCAAAATTTGATCCATGTATGGAGAATACTTCAAGTATATATTTTTGCCTCCTCTCTTAACAATCAACTGGCAAAATTCTGTTACAGTACTCCATGCAAGAAGGTCTGGAAGTTAGATGCTTTTTTATTTTTCTTTGACAGGGGTGTTCCGGTATGTCTTTTCCACCCTTTCCACTGTTTCTATGGTACTTTTAATGATACAGACATTCTCCCCCAAAAAAAACACTGTGGTGACCCCTTTTGGCCCAGTCAACAGTGGATGTTCATTGTACTGATCAGTGCTGCAAGCAACCTTAGCCATGTGGGGGTATATCCTGCCAAAGCTGTAACAGCTGGCCAGCTTCCAAAGCTTCAGGACACCTTTCACACACTCATTTCTGGGTGACTTGAGCTGAGCTGCCTAAAAAAGAAAAAAGCTTTGAACAATAAGCCTTTCAAGCTTTCCTGCCACTAAAGAGTATACTCCTTTGTGGGCTTTTGAAGATTGAAGGTTGGCTTGTGTTTTTCTTTTTCTAAGCAAAAAAGTTTCCTTTGAGGGAGAAAAAAATTCTACATTTTAAATATATTTTTTAAGTGTACTTTACTAGTTATGATTATCAAGAGGTTTATGTTTTAAAGGACTGTCACAAGACTTAACTGTTTTTCTGTTAAACAGGAATGCCGTTTTTCCCTGTCAGTTTAAAAGTTGTTAAAAGTAATTGAAAAACATTTTTTTCTGTGGGGTGACAAAGCATATTAAAGTGATTTTTTTACTGTGTTTTTATTTGGGGGGGGGGGGGGGAGATTTCTTACAACTTTAAATTTTTACTGACTTGTGCTGCTTGTTTCCTCGGGAAGTATGCATCATTTTCAGCTTGACCATGGAATAAATAACAAGTGGGGTCTCCTTAGTGTGCACGAAAGATTTCCCTGTTTAAGTCAAAATGTTGTGCCCATTTCTGAGAATGCTGCTGCTGCCATTAACAACCCTGTTTGCCCCATTTTTTCCCTTTAATAAAGAAACAAAAAATACACATGTATTTAATCCTGCTCAAATTTTCTTGTACAGGAGTAGTTTACTAGATCTGGCTCAGGGTCTAATTCAGGCTTTCGATTCTCGTTATAAGGTGGCTTCTGGTAAATGAAAAGGATTGCCTCTTTTCCTGAAGAGAATCAAGATTCTGAATCTAGACAGGAAGATGAAGGGACAGATGCAGGGTTTTCTCCTCAGATTTCTGATTCAAATTCAGAGGAGAGCACAGTATGCAATTCTCCCTCTGGAGGTTTCTCTTTCTCTGAAACTATTTCCAGAATGTGCCAGTGTTCTCAGCAGGAGAGGTCTGAGATCTCAGTCCCTTAGTAAACACTATGAGCTGTTACAAACTGAATTTCCAGAACCTTCACCAATTTCCTTAGTGCTGGCAACATTGGAACGTGTGTGTCACTGCCTGCAATTTTCCTGATAGTCAGCTTGCTGCCCCTAAAAAGGCAGATAGATTGTATGAAGTTCCACAGTCTTTTAAGTTTTTATACACCCATCCGAATGAAGCCTGACCCAGCAGCTTAGTCAGTTCCAGTCCTGCACTTTTTGACAAGGATGGAATAGTAAATGATAATTATGGGGAAAAAAGAATATGCCTCTTGCAAGTTTTATTTTTAGAATTTTGTATTGTCAGGCTCTTATCTTAAAGTTTATTATGACTAATCGTGAGGAATATTTTGTCTGCACTTATGGCTTGTGTGGAAGAATCTACTTTAAATTGTTTTGTTTTTTTCCATCTCACAGGTCACAACTCATTGTTTAAAGTGTGTGTATGACTCTTGATACTTCTTCCAGGGTTATGTTCACTGGAACTGTTTTTAGGTTTGCTACATTCTCAGAACCTTCTAGATTATGTGAAAATAAGATTTTAAATTCCCTTTGAGTAGAGATTTAGTTTTTGGTCTCTCTGCTGCAGAGGTTATCAAAAAGTGTGGTGAAATGGGTAAGCTGATAGGTAATCTCTCAGATTTTTCAGTAATCCTTTTCAGAAATTTCCAAAGGATTGCCTAACCCCATATCCAATTTTGGCAAGACACAAAGTAAACAGTCTCAGCAAAATGCTGGTAAATAGACATTTAAGAAGCAATGGTGGGGGGGTTGTCAAAAAGAAGACAGGAACTCCCCAAAACAAAGGGCAGTCCAAAAAGACAGAATAACTGTTCACAAGACAATGTTTTCTTTGTCCTGTCTTGGGTTTAGTCCCTTTTCCCCTTCTAGAAAGTCTGAATCTCCACTTATATATTTGGCAACATATAGTCCCAGACAAATGGGTTTGAAGATCATTCATCAAGATTACAGATGGCATTGAGAGGAAATTCTTCCTTTTCAGTGGGAAATTCCTCATGAACAGACTCCTCTGTATCCCCCTGTCCTTGAATATATGTTGTCTGAGGGAGTAATAGAGCCAATCCCTCCTTCCCAGTTTGGGAAATATTCTTATTCAAGGATATTTCTGCTGCCAGAGAGACAGAAAATGCATGGAGACCAGTTTTGGATCTTTATTTCCTTGACCAGTTTGTGTTGGTGTCCAATTTCAAAATGCTGTCACTTCACAGCGTTACCTCTTCTTCATTTAATTTTTGTGATAACACAAGATTTAAAAGATGTGTATTATCACATCTGTGTTCATCCAGATTTCAGGCATGTTCTTAATGTGATCCAGACAAACAAAACCTCATCAGTTCTCTCCCTTACCTTTTGGACTATCCACTGTACCAAGAGTGTTCACAACATATCTAGCTCCAGTTATAGCTCATACACTATGGAACAGAATCCCAGTCCATGTGAGGCAGAGCCCCTCACTGACTCTGTTCAAGAGAAATCTTGACGAGTGGATGGGAGATCGTAGGTTTACCCCGGGAATCATCTCTGTGTCACTGCTGGACAGAGGCACAGCAAACTAATGGGTATAGTATTCTCATCCTAAGGGGTGGTGAAAGCCACACACACTCTGGCTAGGCTTATAAATGCCCTAGGGCAGATATCCTAGTATGAACCTATACACAGAGTATCCACATTTTTCCGTATTTAGACTTGTTTGTCTTTGCAGAGTCTTTTTCAATGCGTCAAATCTCTCACTTGGATGAGAGATGTCTTACACAAATTGGGATGCCAAGAGTATATTCAAAAGTCTTTTTTGACTCCATCACACATGATGTGTTCCTGGGGTATCAACTAGACAGACACCTTAGTTCAAGGAGCTTTTCTTCCTAAGGAAAAAATAAGACTTATTCATAGATCTGTCTTTAGGTTTCTCCTCTCAGACTTTGGTGTCTGCAAGGGAATACCTCCGGATTTATACCTCCTGATTTTGGGTCTCATGGCATCTATGATTCTCATGATACACCTGGCAAGATTCGACATGAGAAAGATGCAATGATATCTGAAGTCTCTGGTCCCAGCACCAACACCCATTATCTATTCAAATTCAAGTTTGGGGATTTGTCAGAAGAGACGTCACTTGGTGGAGACAGCAGATAACCCTAAAACCAGGTCCCCCCAACTCCAAAGCAGTCAAGTCACCACAGACACTTCAGACTTTGCTTGGGGAGTAGTTTCAGGAGGGATAAAAGTGCAAGGTATTTGGGACACCAAGGACAGACACAAGCTCATAAATTAAAAAAAAATATGCTTGATCATGGCTCTCAACACTCTGAATCACGTTTGGTACCCAGGAGCTCTTAAAGTTGTTACAGACAATACCACAGTCATGTAGTATATTAACAAGCAAGGGGAGACCTGGTCTTACCTCCCCCCTTGCAGACTAGCCATGTTAGTTTGGGTTATATAACTTTACACACAGTCTCAATCTATAAGCATCCTACATCCTGTCAGAGCAAAATTGTGTGCCAGAGAAGCTGAACAGGAAAAAGGCAGTCCAGCACAAATGGAAACTATATCACTAGGTCTTTCAGGATTCAGTTCATCTGTATAGAGTTCCTCAAGTAGACTTCTTTGCCTCTTCTCTGAAAAAATAGCTGAGAAAATTCTACTCTAGGACTCCATGCAAGAAAGCCTGGAAAACAGATGCCTTTTCCTTCCCTTTCCTTAGACAGGAATGTTCCTGCATGCTTTTACGCCATTTCCAGTGATATCCTGGATACTTCTGAAGATTCAGGAGGAGTCCCCAAGGATTATTGTGTTGACTTCCAAGGCAAGAATGGCTCTCCCTTCTTTTAGAAATGGCCAGGGACAATTACCACAAGTTTCTTCACAGAATGGATCTACTCACCCAAGAAAAGGGGTGTTTGATACTCACCGACCGTAACCAACTTCACCTGACACCCTGGATGATCGGGTCTTAATTCTCTTTAGGCAACTGTTTACTGAGAACATGGAGCATTTTCTAATATTGGGAAGGTAACCTGCTACTAGAAAATATTGTTAGCAAATGGAAAAGGTTTTTAGTTTGTGTCAACAACATAACTTGTATCCATTCAAGGCTAGCATTTCTCTGGTTTTACTGTATTTGTTTGAGTTACTTTCCTTTGGTCCTTCTTACTTGTCCATCAAAGTTGATTTGTCAGCATATCTGCGCATTGATCCTCCACTTATTCTTGTGTGGAAATGGTGTTCTGCATAACAGACATTCAAAAAACAGCAGTGGCTCTTCCTTGGGATCTTAATTTTGTATTAGAGAAGTGAAAACTTGCTCCATTTGAATCAATTCATCAGACTGACTTGAGGTTTTTAACATGGAAAACTGTTTTACTAATTGCTCTGACCTCTGCAAGAAGAGTATCTGAGCTGCAAGCTCTTATGGTGAGTCAGCCTTCTCACTTTGTTCACAGAGATGGGATTTCTTTGAGAACTAATCCTTCTTTTATGCCTGAAGTATTATCCAAGATTACTTTAAGTTAAACTGTCCATCTCCCCATTTTCTTTCCTAAACATAAAAATGAGGGTGAAAGAATACTTCATACCTTGGATGTCCACAGACAACTTGGGTGCTATCTTGACAGAACAAAATCTTTCAGATCTTTGTATCAGTTGTTCATTTGTTGTGAAGATAAGAAGGGACAACCGGAGTCAAAACAGACTATTTTTATTTATTTTATTTTATTATACATTTGTTTACCGGGATGGTCCGACTAAGTGTGAGCCCGTTTTCAACAGTGGTCCAGGGAGAAAAGCTCCTGGTAAGTTGCATAGATTGCATAGCTTACAGTGTAACAAATTCCAAAGTTACAAATAGGTTCAAAATCATACAAATGATTGTCTCCGGTTATAACTTTTTTGTTATTCCAGGCAGGGTCAATGCTCATTCAACCAAAGCCTTGCCTTCATCTATGGCTTTTTGAAGTATTTGACAGTCAGACAGTCCCTGACAGTCTTTCAGAACAGTTCTCTGCCAGAACTTCAGAATATCAAGAGAAACCAGGTTTCATTAATTTAGCACAGAAGCAAATGAGGGACTGTATCTTTAAAACTTGTAAAGATAATTTGTTTTTAAGAGAGGACATTACAACGAAGCATACCTCTTTCAGCAGGTCAAATTTCAGGATTACAGAATTAGGCTGCCGATGCCTAAACCAGGAAAATAACATTGAAACAGGAATGGAAGCTAGATCCACACATTGTAAAGGATATTTTTCAGATGTGTGGCCTTTCAGAAGGGGAACTATTTGTAGTACATCACAACAATTAGGTGAAAGTCTTTTGCTGACTCGTGCCTCAAAACATAGTTTGTAAGGTAGAAGCTTTCTCATTCAGATTGACTTCAAGCCTTAATGCGTGCCTTCTTTCATTTTCTTCTGATGAATAAAGTGGCAGTCAGAGCGGCATTGGATAAAGCCAAATCAAAATTTGTCAGTACTTGCCAAGATAACAAAGGATTTCTCTACAAATGAGCTTAATCACTTATTCACTGTAGCTATTACTTCTACACCACTGCTTACTAATAGAATAACAGGTCATGGTACAATACCTCACTTTCAAAATCATTATCCTATTGGGTAGGAGGATAGAATTATTACTCCTCATAAATACTCAGTTTCTGTTAAAGGTTTATGTGACTTAAGGGAAGTCAAGAGACTTAATAGAAGAAAAATATACATTTGGAATAGATTTTTTTTTTGGATTAGGTAAAAACGACTGCATCCTTTACAACTGTCCCTAACAGGACTGGCAATTTGAATCATTTGTTTGATTTGAAGTTAGAGTATTCATGCAGCAATATGTACATCTCAGCAGTGTGTCCTTTCCCATTTTTTTTTACATATTACAACACTGTCATCTCTAAAGATTTTTCTTTAAAGGAGATTTTCGCAAAAGACCATCAAAAAGGCATATTTCTGCTGCGTGGGATGTGAATTTTATGCTGACATTTTGAGTTTGTCTCTTTATAACCAGCAGATACTGTGAAGTTAAAATAACTTTTCCAGAAAGCACTTTTTCTAGTTGGTATTCTTTAATGAGATATAACAATGGAGTTGCAGGTTCTACTATAAAGTATCTTTATTAGTATTCCATAAATAAAGGGTGTCTTTCAAGAGTAGCTCATCTTTCATACCAAAAGTTATATCATCACTGTCTCTTATTTCAACTACTGTTATTTCACTCAAGCTAACAAAATAAACCAGAACTTTATTTGCATTTGCTGGATGTACTCAAACAACTCCAGTATTATCCTGAAAAACCTGATACGCTGAGGAAAACTTTTGTTTTAGTTTCTTTCATAACAGGAAAAGTAGGCCTACCAGTCAGTAAAAAGATTGTCAAAATAGCTGGCAGTTGTATTAGTAGTTTGATTATGACAAGTATAATAAATCTGTAGTAGACATAGTGAGAGCACACTCCACTAAAGCATATTTTTGGGAATGTTTCTACACAAGGTATTTTAGAAGCTGACGTGTGGATTACAGTAACACTTTACCAAAGCACTTTGTGCTGATTACACAGTCAAGGGTTAGAACAGGTTTGGAAATAGTTGTGCTGCAAGGAGTTTTGTTAACTGTCCTTCTCCATTGGATGCTGCTATAGTGACTCTTCCTGAATAGAATAGTACATGTGCAAAGTTGTGTAGTAAATCTTCAAGAAGTGGTCACTTTAACAAGTGGAGTTACTCATTCTCCACCCATCTAAAAAAATTGTATAAAGTTTTAGTATTAAATGGTTTGCTAGTTCACTGTACTGTTACATTTTATTTATTATAATAATTTCTGTTAAGTTTAGGGAGTTAACTAACTATAGTCACAGTTCCCTTTGGGATCCAGAAGGGGACTGGAAGAACAGACGAGGTCAACTAGCAACACTGGCTATATGTGTGAGTGCATTGCTCCATGGCATGAGACAGGCGTAAGCTTTCAGAGATATGGACACAGTTGATACTTTTACACTACTCTTCAATGATTTACTATTCTGGAAAGTACCTTTTACATAAATATACTTTTGTTATGTTTTTTTCAGTGGATCATGAAACCCCTACATTCCCTCTGTAGGGCCTTAGTTTCTTGAACCCACATATTAAATATTCTATAGAATTAAACTTTCCCCTAATGTTTCTCATCCAAGTGGTCTGCTAACTGTACTCGTTTATCTCATAGTCTTTCATAGTTTCTAGGTGAGGGCTTTTACCCCACTAGGAGCTCAGGTTGCAGAGCTACAGATTGTGGAAGTACCCATCTACATATAATACATATTGCATGTCAGTAGAGGACAATGGATGTCCTTCAAGGATGCATCTGCAGTCATAACATATGGGTTGTCCTGCCTCAGGCAGCCCTTTGGCCGGCCGGATTCCAAAGTCTGGGTCTGGCCTCGGCTGATGTCGCACTTTCCCCAACGTCAGAGTGTCTGGGGTATAAAAGCATCAGCCGACGCCATTTTCCTCAGTCTTTCTTGCCGCGCGGTGCCCGAAGCAGAAGCTGTTCGCAAGTGCCGGTTGGTCAGATCCAGTGAATTCAGCTACCGAAGACTTCGAAAAAGCTAAGTACCCCGTTGGGGACTCTTTCTTGCCTCAGCCGATGTCAGACAAAGTAAATAATTGTTGAACTTGTGGGAAACAAATACCTCATAAGGATTTCCATTCCTACTGCCTTCCTTGCTTAGGCCCAGACCACGACGTATCATCCTGTTCAGCCTGTGCTTCCTTCAACCGACGAACTCTTAGACGTCGGTCGGAGTTTGCAGAGGAGTTTTTTGGGGCCACTTTTGCATATAAAATGCCGTCGGAGACTCCGACTTCGCATTTGGTGAAAAAACAGAAGGACAAGGACCGACACTCGCGGCCCACGGTTTCGGCTGAAACCACGGTAAGGCCTACCGTGAGTGTCTCGGTTTCGGCCAAAACCGAGTCCTCGGAGATTCCTTCTTCCGAATCCATTCAACCGACCACCGCGGCCCAGGAGGCCCCGGCTGATTCGGCTACCAAGCTACCTACCGAAACCAGTGTCCAGGAAATGTCCGACACCATACCTTTGGACATTTCTACTCCTGCACGTGGGGCAGCTAGGCCCCCTGCTTCCATGTCCATTAAGGCCTTTTCTAGGGCTAAAGCTGCTAAACTTTCTAAAGCTTTGCCTCCCAAAACTACCTCCCAGAGGTCATCCTCTAGTTCTCAGATCCTCAGCCTTGCAGAGGACCTTATTTCTTTAATTAGAGGTTCACAACCTCACCCAGACAGGGCCTCTCACCCTCCACCAGACAATAGGCCCAGGACTGACCCCTCTGACCCACACTCTTCAGATGAGTCCACGGATGGATCTGAGTTGTCAGACCACCAGGAGGAGGCTTATTCGCCCTATGAGGATTCTGATGCTGAAGAATCTATCCCTTCGGCCTCCCCTCCTGAAGAGTTTTCCTTTGGTGAGACTCTACACTCCATGAGAGAGCATTTTCAATGGCAAGGTCAGGAATTCTCTGATTCTAGAAAAAGATTAAGGACCTTTTTACATTTGCCTCAACATAGGCCCTTAGCTATACCTCCTGTTTTGAATGTAATTGATGATGTGTACAATGATGTCAGTACAGCTCCTGATACTCTCCCTCCGGCTTCCTGCCAAACCTGATAGATACTACAGGGTACCGAATTCTCATTTCCATCTGTATAAAGCCCATTCTGCAGACTCAGAAACTATTTCTCAGGGCCCTAAAGGGGTTGCGGCTGCCACTGCCAAAAATCCTCTACCCTCTGAAAGAGAGTCTAGAGCTTTAGAGAGATGGGGAAAGAAGGTATATACTTCTGCAACTCTTTCTGTCAGGGCATTAAAGTGTCAATTTCATATGATACAGTACCAAGAGTATTTGTTAGATGAACTGAATAAGAAGCTTTCTTCTCCTGAACCCCTTCACCATACATCCCTACAGGATTTGGTACACAACTCACAGCAGGTTAGTAATAATTTCTTAAAATGTGGCTATGATGCATTAGAGGCTTCATTTAGGTCAGCTATGACTGGGGCAGTTATTCGTAGGCATGCCTGGCTGAAGGAACAATCTTTGCCAGACCATGTTAAAGCTAAACTCCTGGATGCTCCAATGGAGAAACAAAATTTATTTGGCTCCTCTGCTCAGGAGGTCTTAAAAAAGGTTGAAGAAAAGGCAAAATCTGTGCAAACAGTTAAGGATTTCCTGCAAGTACAACCACCGAGATTCAGCAGAAACTGGCCTACTAAGAATTGGTCCTTTCCAGACTCGGACAGAGCCCAGAGAGGCAGGAACAGACGCCCTAGGGGCAGAGGCCAATCGAAGGGCTCCTACAGAGGCCGTCAGTGGCAGCCTGCCAACCAGAGGAGTAGTGCAACAGCAGCAACAACAACTACTACACCAGGACAGGCTCAATGACTTTACTCTGATTCCGCCTACCAGGGATCAACTGGAAGCACCCTTGGGCGGAAAGCTGGCTTTATTCTCAAAAAAACTGGCATTATATTACAAGGGACACATGGACACTGCAAATAATAGACAAAGGATACAGGTTCCACTTCCACACTTTGCCAAAAAGAAACGGAATGCCAAACCTGCCACCAACTCAGAGGGCAGAGGCTTTAAGGCAGAGCAACAATTTGCTTCAAATGAAAGCTATAGAAAAGGTGCCACTTTCGGAACAAGGCCAAGGATTTTACTCCAGACTATTCCTTGTACCAAGAAAAGAAAATCAATGGAGGCCTATTCTCGACCTGTCCGCATTGAATACTTACCTCATTGTGCCAAAATTCAAGATGCTGACCCTACAGCAACTTCTTCCCATGTTGGGCAAGGAGTCTTGGTTGGTGACTCTAGATCTCAAGGAGGCATACCTGCACGTCCCTATTCGACCAAGTTGCAGAAGACACCTCAGATTTCTTGCAGGACCAGAGCATTATCAATTCTCAGCATTGCCCTTTGGCTTATCTACTGCGCCCAGAGTATTCACGAAATGCCTGGCATCAGTAATTGCACACTGCAGACTTCAGGGGATTCAAATCTACCCATACCTGGACGACTGCCTTATACAAGCGGACAACAAGGGAACTTTGATAAAGGACTTGGCCTATGCCATCCACCTGCTACAGGCCTTGGGATACACAGTCAACATCCAAAAGTCAAGACTTGTGCCATCCCAAAGGATAACTTTTTTGGGGGCAGATCTGGATACAACCACCCAAATAGCCTTTCTCACAGAAGAAAAACAAAAACAACTTCCAGATTGCTTCATGATTCTGACAAGACAAACTCAGCTTACTGCAAGGAAAATCCTGCAGGCCCTGGGTTACATGGCATCCTACATAATTCTGATACCACAGGCCAGGCTGCATATGAGAAAATTAAAATGGTACCTAAGGAGTGTATGGTCTCAACACAGTCACAGTTTAGAAACTTTGATACCAATCATTCCTTGCCTTCAAAAGGAATTTCTGTGGTGGGCTCAGGCCTGCCAGTCCAACAGAGGGTTGCCTTTCAACAAACCAAAAACAAAACAAACCATCACCACGGACGCTTCAGACCGAGGATGGGGAGCACGCATGGAGGGCAAATGTATCCAAGGCCTATGGTCTCAAGGACAGCTACGCATGCACATAAACCAAAAGGAAATGCTGGCAGTGATGCATGCAATCGAAGCTTTCAAACCCTTCCTCCATCAAGGCCACCTGTTAATAAGGACAGACAACACCACGGTCATGTGGTACATAAACAAGCAGGGAGGCACACACTCCTACCCTCTATGCTGGCTGGCTATGAATCTATGGGAACTATGCCTGAAACTCAATTATCCGACTACAGTCCCAGTTCGTGCCAGGAAAAGAGAATACACTGGCAGACAGCTTAAGCAGAACTACCATGGATGCACACGAATGGATGCTGCACCCAGACATCTTCCAACTCATAGCAAAGGCTTGGGGAATGCCGGAGATAGATCTGTTCGCCTCCCCCCTCAACCATCAACTGAAGACATTCTGCTCAAGGACATACCACCCACAAGCTTGGAGGGTGGACTCTCTCTCTTTCAGCTGGAAAGCTCTAAAAGTATATGCCTTCCCACCTCTCCCATTAATGTACAAGGTTCTACTGAAGATCAGGGAGGAACAGCCAAGAGTAATTCTGATAGCTCCAGACTGGCCAAGGCAACACTGGTATCCATTATTGAGAAGCATGTCACAGGGAAAACCATGGCCTCTCCCCCTATGGCCTCTTCTTCTGACGCAGAACAATTTCAAGATCATGCATCCCAACTTTAAAATGTTGCAGCTAACTGCCTGGAAAATTCCTTAAATCCCAATCAAAATGTTTTATCACAGAGAGTGAAGGACATTATCTTGGAAGCTCGCCGGCCTTCTACAAGGAAGACATACTCAGCTAAATGGAAAATATTTCTCATTTGGAACACATCAAAGGGCTCAGATGTGACAGTGGCAAGCATGACACATATTCTGGAATACTTAGCAGAATTGTTCCACAATGGCCTGTCCTATTCTTCCATTAAGATTCATGCCTCAGCAATTTCAGCAGAATACAATGTGGATCCACCTATCTTCTCACGCCCTCTCCTCAGGCAATTTCTGAGAGGGATCAAAAATATTAAACCTCCAAGAAAACCCCCTCTACCTGCTTGGGATCTCAACTTTGTGGTGGAGAAACTAACACTTCCTCCTTTTGAGCCAGCAGCATCAGCGGATGTACAGTTTCTGTATTCCTTCTGGCAATAACTTCAGCAAGAAGAGTATCTGAGTTACAAGCATTAATGGCAGTACAGCCATTTCTTATCTTCCATCAGGACAGAGTTTCACTAAGAACCAATCCTACTTTTATGCCAAAGGTGGTATCTAGGGTATCCTTGAACCAAGCTATTCACTTGCCTACGTTCTTCCCAAATCCACAGAATAGAGGGGAAAAACTTCTGCACACCCTGGATATACACAGACAGCTACGCTACTACTTGGACAGAACTAAAACTAGCAGAAAAACTGACCAACTATTTGTAGCATATGCTACTGGGGTGCAAGGAAAAGCAATTTCCAAACAGACAATTTCAAAATGGATAGGAAATTGCATTCGATTTTGTTACTCCTTTCATGGAAAGAGTTCCTGAAAACATCAGGCCTCATTCCACAAGGGCCACGGCCACCACTACAGCCTTCCTATGAGGGGTGGCTACCAAGGACATTTTAGAAGCTGCTACTTGGAGCTCCGTGCATACATTTGCCAAACATTACAATCTACCCTTATACTCCAGATCCAGAGCAGGTTTTGCTACTGCAGTCCTGCAGGGGATCTTAACTACACCATCCTTTTCTTAGTACCTCCTCCCCCAGATTGGCTATGGTATTCTACCCATATGTTATGACTGCAGATGCATCCTTGAAGGACATAGTACAGTTTTGTACCTACCATAAATGTAGATGTCCGATAGGTATGCATCTGCAGTCAGGTTTACCCTCCCTCCTACCCCTCTGTGGTATTCCTAGGGTACTTACCCCTCTTTTAGCTAGCTGGGGGAATCTATTATGGTGTATTTGTTTGTATATACATGTATATATTTATATAATTTTGCAAATGTTTGGAACTTTTTTGCATTTATCCAAATTTAGCCTTCCTAGAGGGCACCTGGCATCTGGGGCAAGAAAAACTGAGGAAAATGGCGTTGGCTGATGCTTTTATACCCCAGACACTCTGATGTCGGGGAAAGTGCGACATCAGCCGAGGCCAGACCCAGACTTTGGAATCCGGCCGACCGAAGGGCTGCCTGAGGCAGGACAACCCATATGTTATGACTGCAGATGCATACCTGTCGGACATCTACATTTATGGTAGGTACAAAACTGTACTTTTCCTTGCACAAGAGTTGCACAGTTTTTACTGAGGGATGGTGGTATGTTTTTTGTGTTTCTGCTTTTATACATATTTTCCACTATGACCCTTTCAGGAGTCCCAGCATGCTTTGGTAGTAACATTGCTTCATCCTTCCTCTTCCATGGGAGCTCCCTCTTTGCTGTTTCAGAGCTTCATATCTGTGACTAGAGTTATATATCCTCTTTACCAGTAGGACTAAGCTGATGGGGCTTGGCCTAGCTTAGGAAACTTTTACAGGCCAGCAAGCCTGTCCTCTTTTTCCCACAAAACTGTGCTACCAGGGACCACTTTCCATATGCCTACAGCCATATTTTATGTTAGTTGCTGAGTGAAAATCTTCTCCAGGCTGTTTCATTTTTTGTTCTTTTCTAAGGGCAGTCCAGTTTTTCCTGTTTTGGTGTCTTTCTGCTGTAATTTTGTCACACTAACAAAAAAAAAAAAAAAAAAAGAAGAAGAAAGATACACTCATTTCTGTATGACCTCCAGCTTTTCCAACCTCCCAACAGACACACATTGATCAGAGCCCTGTTACTGCTCGCTGTGTTGCCTCTGTATTACTACTTTGTAAGCTTATTCTTTGGGTTTTATGAGTTTGATTTTGTGGCATTCTTATTATTGTTCTGTCAAGCTACATTTATTTTAATTAATGATGACTATTTATCCTGTCAGAACAATTAGGTTGGAATGTGACATTTTCTAGTATCTGTTATGACTTTGAGTACATGAAGATAAGAGGGCTCAATACCTATTTGTCCCCTTTAAAAAAAACAATACTTATTTGTCCTCTTTCTAAACCTATAGTTCGGTGATTCAATTAAGCTAAAATTAAAGCAGCATTTGCCAGGCTAAATTTTATAGAAAACAAAACAGAATTTATTAATATTTAAGAAATTATTAACTTAATTCTGAGTAGGCATCCATCAGTAAAAAGATGAAACTGCTAGACAGCAGAAAATCAAATAAGTAAATTAAAATAAAATGCACTTGCATCAGTACCAAGTAGTAGGCAGGTATGCAACATAACACTGGTCAGTACAAAATATATATATATTTTAAGTGCCCAGGAGTCCTTTTTTTAGCAGGTTCTCCTTGTTTCAGTCTTTTGGCCTTTTAGGAGTACTGTGAAATAGTACTGGATTCTGTATCCACTCTCACAATCCCTCTCTGTCTGTCACAGAAATTCATGGCTGCTGTGTAGGTTATAGTCCAATTCAGTTGCAGGGCATCTCAATTAACTGCCCCTTTCTTGTGCAACCCCCCCCCCCATTGTGAGTGGATTTACCTTTGTGGGTTGGCCAGTCCCAGAATAAACAAAATGCAGTATCACAGTATTTGCTTTCTTTTACAGAGTATGTAGCACTTTAGCAGTCATTCAACAAATTTCTTTCGGAGTCTTTCTGCCTGTTAGCTGTCAACTAGCAGTAGTCCATGTATGACTGGACAAAGAAGTATGAATGAATACCTGAAAGTCTGATTGACTGAATCAGTTATTCTGCAGTGTATGCCCTTCAAACAGCAGAAAGGCTTTAGAATTCCTTTTGTTTCAGTGCAGTGGGCAGAGTCCAGCTGTGGACATATGATTCTCTTTATCCTGTTATCCTTTAGACCTTTTGTTTTTCTTCCTACAGTTCATTATATCTTTGACTAAAACATATCCTGTGAGAGGAAGAGGAGTGCTGCATTGTAACCATTGATGTTCATCATGTTACACTGCTGCAGTCATTACATTTGGGTTGTCCTGCCATCAGGAGGTCCCGTATTCGGCCAGAGTTCCAAAGTCTTGGTCCGGTGTCGGTTGCTGTCGCTTCTTCCCTGACGTCAGTACGCCAGGGATATAAAAGATGCATCCAACGCCATTTTCTTCAGTCTTTCTTGCCGTGCGGTGCCCGAAGCAAAAGTAGTTCGCAAGTGCCAGTCGGCCGACTCCTGAGATTTTCGAAGTCGAATTTCAGATCCGAAGTCTTCAATGCAGCTAAGTACCCCTTTGGGGAAACTTTTTTCTTGCCTCAGACCAATGTCAGAAAAAGTTAATAATTGTATTTCTTGTGGGAAGCAAATACCTCATAAGGACTTCCACTCTTACTGTATTCCATGCCTAGGTCCTGATCACGACACCACTAGTTGTCAGTTTTGTGCTAGATTTAACAAACGCACTATAAAACAACGTTTTGATTTTGCTTTGCACTACTTTGGCCGAAGATTCAATTATACTATGCCGTCGGATCAACCAACGACCGCAATTCTGAAAAAACGCAAAGACAAGGATAAGGACAGGCATCCGAGGTCCAAAACCGATGACGAAGCATCTTCTAGGCCAGTCGCCGGTTCTCAGTGAGGCGCTTTCGCAGCCCCTGACACCCGCTACCTCAGAGCCACAGGCCGCCTCCGACTCCCACATGGAGACAACTAGGCCTCTGGAAACTCAAGGTATTGGACCTACGGAAACTAACCCCTCAGATGGGTCCAGAGCCGCTGAGCAGGCATTGGCTTCTGAGGGTGTCTTCAGACCTTCACAACTTACCATTAAAGCAACAGCCAAGACAAAAACATCATTAAAGACAAAGAAGCAAGTACAGCATTCTCCTGGACAGTCCTCCATGCCTAAGAAACAGATGCTTAAAATGGCTGAAGACCTCATTACACTAATCAGGGGTTCCTCTGATCAGGTTTCCATTTCTCTGATTCCTCTACAGACCAGGGATACTCTCTACCCCCCTATGAGGACTCTGATGCTGAAGAATCCATCCCTTCAGCCTCTCCTCCTGAGGATTATTCTTTTGGGGAAACCTTACATACCATGAGGGAGGATTTCCATTGGGAAAGTCAGGATTATTCAGAATCCAAGAAAAGGCTAAGGGACTTCCTTTTATTGCCTCAGCACAGGCCCCTAGCTATCCCGCCTGTGTTAGATATTGTGGATGATGTGTTCTCTGAATCCAGCTTATCTCCTGATTCTTTACCCCCTGCACAAGCCAAGCCAGATAGGTATTATAGAGTCTCTGACTCTCACAAGTTTCTTTATAAAAACCCTTCTGCTGATCCTGAAACTATTTCCCAGGGTTCCAAAGGGGTTAAGGCTTCCATTGCAAAAAATCCAGTCCCCTCTGACAAAGATTCCAGAGCATTGGATAGATGGGGGAAGAAAGTTTACACTCCTGCAACTTTAGCAGTAAGGGCTTTAAATTGCCAGTTTCACATGCTTAAGTACCAACAATATTTAATGGCTCAGTTAAAACAGAAAATGCTTGCAAGATCAGAAGCTCCTGACTATAAAGAAATGCAGGATTTATTGCATGCAGTTGAACAGGTGGGAAAACATACTCTGTAATGTGGTTTTGATTCTTTAGAGGCCTCTTGTAGAGCCGCAGTTACAGGCTCTGTGATTCAAAGACATGCTTAGTTAAAAGAACAGAGTTTACCTGATCAGGTTAAGGCAAAATTATTGGATGCTCCTTTACAGCATGATACCTTGTTTGGTGTTAAGGCAGAAGAGGTGTTAAATAAAATGGAGGATAAAGCTAAATCTATGCAAACAGTCAAAGATTTCTTACAGGTACAGCCACCCCGATTTAGCAGAAATTGGCCTACAAAGAATTGGTCCTTTCCAGTGTCAGACAGGCCACAGAGAGGCAGATACAGACACCCAAGAGGCAGATCTCAACCCCAAGGCTCTAACAGACAATCACAGTGGGGGTACCTCAACCCCAAAAGGAGGTGAGGACAAGTCTCAACCTTACAGGAAACAGTCCCAATGACTTCCCCCTTCGTACGCCAAGCACTTCCCTTTTGGCAGCCCCCTTAGGGGGAAAACTAGCACTTTTTTCTCAAAATTGGCAAACAATCACCCAAGACAAATGGGTTCTGAATATTGTGTCTCAAGGTTACAGGTTCCACTTTCACACTTTACCAAGGCTAAAAGGAATGCCAAACCTGCCACAAAATCAATGGGCAGAGGCTCAAAAACAAATTTCTTCCCTCATGAACATGAGAGCTATTCAAAAAGTACCACAGCAGGAACAAGGACAAGGATTTTACTCAAGACTCTTCCTGGTCCCCAGAAAGGACAAAGCCTGGAGACTCATACTAGACCTTTCAACTCTAAATACTTACCTGGATGTTCCGAAATTCAAAATGCTGACACTACAGCAGCTTCTTCCCATGCTGGGCAAGAAGGCTTAGCTTGTTACTCTGGACCTCAAAGAGGTATTCCTGCATGTCCCTATCAGACAAAATTGCAGGAGATACCTCAGATTCAAAGCTGGTACAATGCAGTACTAATTCTTTGCACTGCCCTTTGGATTATCTACTGCGCCCAGGGTCTTTACATAGTGCCTGGCACCAGTAATTGCATTTTGCAGACAAAAAGGAATTCAAATATATCCATACTTGGACGACTGCCTCATTCAAGCAGAGACAAAAGACATTCTTCTAAAGCATCTGGCGTTTGTAAAAAGGTTGCTAATTTCTCTAGGGTACACAATAAATGAAAAGAAGTCAAAACTAGTGCCTTCACAGCAGAGAATATTCCTGGGTGCCAGCTTAAATACAACGGCCCAGATGGCTTACCTTGCGCCAGTCAAACAAGTACAACTGACTCAATATTTTCAATTACTGGCAAAGAAGTCCCATCTCCCTACAAGAAAAATTCTGCAGGCCTTGGGATTCATGGCATCTTGCATACTACTAATTCCATATGCCAGACTGCATATGAGGAAATTACAATGGTACCTAAAAAGTGTTTGGACTCAACACTCTCACAGTTTAGAAGCAGTAATACCAATAATTCCCTGCCTACAACAGGAGTTTTGATGGTGGGCACATGCATGTCACCTCAACAAGGGTCAGCCTTTCACTTTACCCACAGCCAGGCAGACTCTAACAACAGATGCTTCGGATTATGCCTGGGGGAGCACACATGGCAGAAAAATGTATTCAGGGCAAGTGGACCACAGACCAAATGCATCTTCACATCAATCAAAAAGAGATGTTGGCTGTTCAAAATGCCCTAACAGCTTTCAAGGACCTTCTGCATCCAGGACAATTATTATTAAGGACAGACAACACTACAGTAATGTGGTACATAAACAAGCAAGGGGGTACTCATTATTATCCCCTATGCAGGCAAGCCATGACCTTGTGGAACACAGGTCTAACTTATCAAGTTCATCTGCAAGCACAATTCCTGCCAGGAAGGAAAAATACTCTGGCAGACAATCTAAGCAGAAATATCATGAACCCTCACGAATGGAAATTGAATCCACAAATCTTTAGCATGGTAACGCAAAAAATGGGGATGCCCAGACATAGATCTTTTTGCCTCCCCACTGAATTGCCAACTACAAAAATTCCGCACAAGGACTTACCACACACAAGCATGGAAAGTGGATGCTCTCTCGTTCAGCTGGAAAAGCCTAAAAGTTTATGCCTTCCCACCACTGCCTCTCCTTTCAAAGGTACTTTTAAACGCCAGACAAGAAAAACCACAGATGATTCTGATTGCTCCAGACTGGCCACGCCAGTACTGGTACCCAATCTTAAAAAACTTAGCTCAAGGCCCACCATGGATTTTGCCTCAAATTTCACACCTTCTGACTCAACAAAACAATCAGATCCTGCATGGTCAGCTCAAGACACTAAACCTAGCTGCATGGCAGATTCATTAGTCAAGCAGGCAACATCTCTCTCTAAAGCTGTTATGGATGTCATTTTGGAGGCCAGGAGGCCTAGCACCAGGAAATCTTACTCAGAAAAATGGAAGAGATTCTGCGCCTGGAACCAGTCTCAAAGCCTTGACCCTCTTGTCCCAAACATTCCTCAGATTTTACAGTACTTAACTGAGATGCTGGACAAAGGCCTATCCTTCTAATCAATTAAGATCCATGCCTCTGCCATTTCAGCACATTACAACACGGATCCTCCTTTATTCTCTCATCCCTTGCTAAAGCAGTACCTCAGAGGGGCTAAAAACATAAGACCGCCCCGGAGAGCACCAACACCAACTTGTGACCTCAATTTTGTTTTGGAAAAACTGACCCTGCCACTTTTTGAGCCAGCCAATCTAAAATTTTTATCATGGAAAACAGCTCTGCTCCTGGCAATAACTTCAGCACGAAGAGTCTCAGAGCTACAGGCATTAATGGCAGTGGAACCTTTTATAATTTTTCATCAGGACAGGGTTTCTTTAAGGACAAACCCTACCTTTATGCCAAAGGTGATATCTAGTGTGGCTCTTAACCAAACCATCCATTTGCCAACTTTTTATCCAAACCCCCAGAATAAAGGGGAGAAACTTCTGCACTCTTTGGACATACACAGGCAGCTACGCTTCTACTTGGACAAAACAAAAGCTTTCAGGAAAACTTAGCAACTGTTTGTAGCATATGCTGCAGGATCACAGGGCAAGACTATCTCAAAGCAAACTATCTCCAAATGGATAGGACACTGTATTCGTTACTTCTACACACAGCATGGAAAATCAGTCCCTAATAACATTAGGCCACATTCTACCAGAGCAACAGCCACTTCAACAGCCTTTCTCAGAGGAGTACCAACCAAGGAAATTTTGGAGGCTGCAACTTGGAGTTCAGTGCACACCTTTACCAAGCATTACCACTTGCCTCTTTACTCTAAATCCAGAGCAGGATTTGCCACGGCAGTTCTGCAGGGCCTCATAGCCAATCCTAATTCTTTATAGACCAGCCACCCAACCTTAGCTTTGGGATTCTACCCAAGTGTAATGACTGCAGCAGTGTAACACGATGAACATAGTACAGTTTTGTACCTACCATAAATGCAGATGTTCGAGTGTTCACACTGCTGCAGTCCAGGTTACCCTCCCTCCACCCCCTCTGTCCTAGCCGGGCTTATCTATACCTTTCTATCCTATACAACCTTTGTGGTGTATTTGCTTGTAACTGAAGGTATTGTTTTTATTTTATTTATATGTTTTATTAGCAATATGTATTGCTAATAATGAATCCCATTTCTGTTTATGTAGTCGGATTAGTTTTGTACGTTAAATAAACATTTTTTCACTACTTGAACATTTAATTTTTATGTGTTCGTGGACCTGTGGAATTGTACCAACTACCATTTGGTTTGGACTTATTTTGGAGGGTAGCCCTTTATGGTATAGCCAGCGGAAGTTTTTTATACTTCTTTCGTGACGTTTGGTGGAGAGTATTGGTGTTTTGTGTTTAGCAATATGTATTGCCTACCTACTTTGGGGCACCTGACATCTGGGGCAAGAAAAACTGAAGAAAATGGTGTCAGATGCATCTTTTATACCCCTGGCGCACTGACGTCAGGGAAGAAGCGACAGCAACCGACGCTGGACCAAGACTTTGGAACTCTGGCTGACTACGGGACCGCCTGATGGCAGGATAACCCAAGTGTAATGACTGCAGCAGTGTGAACACTCGAAAATCTACATTTATGGTAGGTACAAAACCGTACTTTTACTTTCACATCTTGTGAGTTGTATCATTCTTTTCTGACCTGTTGAGTCTTTGCTATCTGAAAAGTAGAATGGTACTCAGTTTTTTTTCTCTCCAGCTTTGAAGTCTGTACTTGATGTTGAGACCTCTTTTGTCTGTGGTAATGAAAACGAAATCCTCAGCATTCAAAATAACCAAACAGAACCAAATAAAATAAACGCTGGTCCCCTGTGTCTTGACACACTAATTTGAACAAGGTCACAACAAAAGCGAAAGAAGCAAAATATTAAAATCAGATTTCATATTTATTGTCCAAAGTTAAGCGCTTTCACTCGCTGAACTGCGAGCTTCATCAGATCTCCATATAAATATGTTGTGGGCCGACTGTTTCACTGGGGATGAATCATGGATTCTGCCCCACTGCCTTTTCCTTACTAGGAGGAAGTCTACCTGAGTTGCATGTTGACTACTCTTGTAAGTGATCTTGTGACTGTCTCTCTTTCTGAACCATGTGTTGGCTACTATCAAGCCATTTGCCAGACAGAAGTCTAAAATGGCCTCTCCTTTATTCCTGTTGCTCCACCCATGTGGACACAGGCAGTCCTCATATCCTGTTCTGTCTGTCCCGATATGTGCATTCAAGTCACTCTTTATCAACACCAATTCATGTTGTCCTCCTTTATCTAGTAGGTCCTGCAACTGCTGTCTGAATGCACTCTTTTCCTCACTATCACAACCCTGCTGTGGGGCATAGGCTGAGATTATGAATAATGCCAAATCATTACACTGGAGTCTGACTGCCATGAGTCTGTCATTAATTCTGATGATTTCCCTTACTGCCTTCTGAAGCCTCTTTCTCACCACAATTCCTGCACCATTTCTAGCCTGCCCTCCACCTGAACAGTAGACTCTGGATGCCAAGCCATGTGGCTTTGCTGCATTGCCCTTCCATCTCGTCTCCTAGATACATAGGATGTCTAGCCTCCTCCGTATCATCATGTCATCCATTTCCAAGCTGCGTACTGTCAGTGAACCTACATTAAATGTAGCAATTCTCAGTTCACTTTTAGCAGGTTGGTTTTACGCCCAGCTTTCACTCAACAGAGCTATCCCAGGTAACCCAGGTTGGGCAACTAGACACCGGCCAACCAGTAGCTTATTGACCCAGGGCTGCTGGGCTTTATGGCGGGCACACACTGGCCAGTAAGGGCACATATACCCCTTCCACCATTAGCATGGGTCCCTGGCGTGGGTTAGAGTAGGCCAGATCCTCAAACTACTTATCACCAGTAACTACCCATACCCATTTTTGGTGACATTAGTCAACATGACCGAATCACTTAGAGCCATATTTTACACTGTCGAATGGCTAGCCCTGCCATGGCTCGGAGTCTGTGATCCATGTTCTCCTATCTTGAGGATACTGCGCACCACAGTAGATGCCCAAAGTAGTTGGTCTGTCCTGTACAGCACCATGTAGAGTCTGTGCTGCTGCCCACAGCTCCATTCATTGGTGAGTTTGAGATGGAAACACTCAGCATGTTTTTCGGACATGGGCAAAACCCCACGGAGACACAGGAAGAACATGCAAACTCCACTAAGCCATCTGGTCTTCATGTCTGACTATTGCAGGTCTTTTATCATTCAAGCAAGCCATTTATTTGCTGTATGTCCTCATTTCCTTAAGCTGTCTTCCTGTCACTTCCAGTTCTTCAACATATCATCTTCCACTTTCCTGCAAATGTGTCCAAACCACCATTATCTGTTCTCTCTAACTTTTTCTTCAGTTGGTGGTACTTTGGCTTCTGCTGAGATGTCATCAATTCTTTGCCTGTCCCCACAGGGTACATCCTACACCCAACTCAGGCACTTTATCTCCATCACTTCTAGGTTCCACAACTGCTGTACCTTCACTGTCCAGGTTTTTCTATCATACATAAGTACTGGTTACACCATTGTTTTGCACACTTTACTTTTCACCTTTTTTGGCATTCGTCTGTCACACACTACACTTGACACTCTGTCAGTTGGCTTCAGTCCCTTTGATTCTATCTTTGACCTCCTTATTCAGACATACCTTATCCTCTTTTGCTTAACCTCCCCTCATGGATGCTTGTAGTTGTAAATCTGTGCCACTTTTTTCCCTTCTGTATGTGTTCTGATTTCCTCCATTTGCTGCCATGGCAACTGTCTTGTCTGTACTGTGTTTCATTGTGTGGGCCATTGGTTTTACATTCCAGTCCGTATCCTATGTTGACATTCCTGCTCAGAGTATACTTGTTATACTGCATTGTCTCACTACAACAGCTTTTTTATTGGCGTTATCTGACCTGTTTAGTAATGTAGTCCATCACCAGAATGAACAGCAGATGCACACCTACTCCCACTGGGAACCCCTCAGTGAGTCCTGTTCGGCCTTGTGGCATTGGGTCCTTGTACACAGCCTGCAGTAATTCTACCAATGTTTCTGGGATATCAGACCATCACAGGACTGCCCAAATCAGCTTTCTTGAGACCGTGTCATGTTTTCTGCAAGTCTCGGAATGCCCATTTGGAATCTTTCTTCATCTCTAGCTTCTTCTGTGCTGTTTATCTGTCTCACAGCAAACATTGGGTTGGTTTGTGCAGCATCCTGAACTGAATCTGAACTGATCATCTCCAACCTTTCTTTCTGCTACTGTGCTAATTCCTTTGTAAGTCATCCTCTCAAGCACTTTCATGCTGTGTCACAAGAGTTTGATACCTGTGTACTGTCCGCAGTTGTGAATATCCCTTTTGATCTTGTACACTGGCACTAGTATGCTTATTCTCCAGTCATCTGGGATATGCCTTTCTTTCTATACTGTCACGAGTACCCTTGGTAGCCATTTTTCCTCTAACTCACCCAACATTTTGATCTTATCTGCCATGATTCCATATGAGCCTATCGCTTTCCCTGACCTTATTTTCCCCAGCGCTGGCCTTATTGCTTCTAGGGTGGACTCTTGTTCTTTCATAGTGGGATGGAAATACACCTTTTGTGGGGTTTTCTTCATTCAGAACCTGTTGAAAGTACTCCGTATATGTGCTTTTAATGTTCTGTGGACTCTATAGCAGGTTGTTGCTGGCATCCATTATGAATGGTGTCTGATTACTATCATCTTGATCTTTCTGTCTTTGCCTTGAAACCTGATAGAATTTCTTTGTGCCATTTGCTGAGCCACTTTTTAGAAACTGGTAGATTGCCTCTGATAACTTGTTCTTTGCTACTGCAACTGCTCTATTTGCCGGTTTGTTAACCAGCTAGTATTTTTTTCTTTTTTTAACATCTTTATTAAATCACAATTGAAACATTGACAAAGGTACACATACATTAATAGAAAATAAATCAAACCGTGACAATATTTCTCATTGTCTTCATGCAGTATGTGTATATGATTTCTTTTTGAAAATTATCATTCACGCCAACATTACATAAATTGCTCAATTCCTGCCATTCCTTAAACATCACTGATGTTCTTCGTGTTTCACTGTTGCAGTCATTACATTTGGGTAATCTGCTGGCAGGTTGCCCTCAGTCAGCGTGAATAACAAAGTCTTGGGTCCTGCGTCGGTTGCTGTCTCCTCTTCCATGACATCAGGTCGTCAGGGGTGTAAAACATGCAGCCGACGCCATTTTAATCCGTCTTTCTTGCCGCGTGGTGCCCAAAGTGGAAGCAGTTCGCAAGTGCCGTTCAGTTGACTCCTGAAATTTTCTATGTTCTTCATTCCACATTGCTGCAGTCCTAACTATTGGGTAGTCCGCTGTCCAGTCGGCCCGAATACCAAAGTATATGGCTGACGTCGGTCACGGCGCATTAGACTGACGTCAGTACGTCAGGGTACTAATGCGCATGACCGACGTCATATCCCCAGTCTTTTTTGCCGCATGGTCCGATGCAGAAGCAATTTTGCGAGTGCAGGTTGGCGTTCTGAAAGTTTCTGAAGTCAGAGTTTCAGACCGAATCAAAGTTGGCTAAGTACCCCGTTGGGGAATATTTTGGTTTTTTCTTGCCTCAGTATTTAACCGGATGTCAGAAAAGTGAATAACTGTATTTCTTGTGGGAAACAGATACCTCATAGGGATTACCATACTTTGTGTATACCTTGTTTAGGGCCTGAGCACGACGTTGTTGGATGCCGCTCTTGTGCTAGATTTAACAAACGCACTATTAAGAGAAGGTTAGACTGTGCCAGGTTAGTGTTTGGGAAGCGTTGTAATTATAAAATGCCGTTGGATGCTCCGACGCCCGCTTCAGCCAAAAAACGCAAGGACAAAGCAGCGAAGAGGAAGAACCGACAGTCCTGGACGTCGGTTCTTTAGAGGGCTCAGTGGAGCCGGAGGTTCTGCCAGGAGTTTCTTTGGAGTCTCAGGGAGAAACTGTATTGTTGCAGGATGCGTCCTCTCAGGAAGTAGGCCAGGCTGAAGGGGCTTCTCAGGTGGCTGTTCTTCCTTCTATTCCTAAGGTGGTTAGGGCCTCGCCTTCTGTTGCCAAGGCTTCTGTAAGAGGCAGGCCTACTTTAGCTTCTGTGGGGATTTCTCCTAATGTTTCAGGGTCTTTGCCTAAGAAGCATATGCTAAAAATGGCAGAGGATTTGATTACTATGATTAGAGGTTCTATGCCCCCTCCTGATAAGAGGCCTAGGGTGGAACCTGAGTTTGAGAGTTTTGAGCAATGTTCGGAGGCTTCGGAGTCTTCTGCTGAGGACTTGCAGGAGTATCCTCCTTATTCTGATTCTGATGTGGATGATTCTACTCCTTCAGCTTCGCCTCCTGAGGATTTTTCTTTTTCAGAGACCCTGCATTCCATGAGGGAGCATTTTAAATGGGAAGGTCAAGATTTCTCTGATTCCAGGAAGAGGCTTAGAATTCTTGTTTTTACCCCAGCATAGGCCTTTAGCTATACCTCCTGTTCTGACTGTTGTAGAAGATGTTTTTGCAGAGGCTTCACTAAATCCTGATTCTTTGCCTCCTGCCCCAGTTAAACCGGATAGGTACTATAGGGTGCCTGAAGCCCATAAGTATCTTTTTAAGAGTCCTAGGGCGGACCCAGAAACTGTCTCTCAGGGGCCTAAAGGTGTGAAGGCTTCTGTGGTTAAAAATCCTGTTCCTCCTGATAAAGAGGCAAGGGCTTTGGATAGATGGGGAAAGAAAGTGTACACTTCTTCCACTTTAGCCATGAGGGCGTTGAATTGTCAGTTTCATATGTTAAAGTATCAGAATTATCTCCTTTCACAATTGAAGTCTAAGGTGGATGCTCTGGCTGAAGGTATTGAGTGTAAAGAGCTGCAGGATTTAGTCCATGTTTCTGAACAAGTGGGAAAGCATTCTTTGCAGTGTGGTTTTGATGCTGTGCAGGCCTCCTCGAGGGTGGCTGCCACTGGTACTGTTCTTCGTAGGCACGCCTGGTTGAGAGATCAGAACTTAGCTGAGCATGTTAAGACAAGGATTTTGGATGCTCCTTTACAATCTGATGTGTTGTTTGGTTCGCCTGTGGAAGCAGTTTTAAAGAAAATGGAGGACAAGGCTAAGTCTATGCAAACTGTTAAGGATTTTTTGCAGGTGCAGCCTCCGAGGTTTAGTAGAAATTGGCCTACTAAGGGGTGGACTTATCCTGCTTATGATTCCCAGTCTAGGGGTAGGTCTAGACGTGGTAGGGGCAGAGCTCAAGGTTCTTTAGGCCTAGGACAGGGAGTTCACCTGCTCAGACTTCTGGTGAGGGCAGGGTCAGTCCTTTCGTAAGCAGACCCAATGACCTGCCTTTTCAGCTGCCAGTACATTCTCGCCTGGCGGCACCTCTAGGAGGAAGACTGTCTCTTTTCAAAGAAAATTGGGATTTAATTACCCAAGACAAATGGGTTCTGGATATCATTCACCACGGTTACAGGTTTTATTTCCATACCTTGCCTCCTTTCAAAGGCATGCCAGACATTCCTCCTCTACAAAGAACAGAGGCTCGCAAACAAATTTCTCTGTTACTCCAAATAGGAGCCATTCAGTCAGTTCCTGTGCCAGAAAGGGGCCTAGGATTTTATTCTCGCCTGTTCCTGGTACCAAAGAAGGGGAACACGTGGAGACCAATTTTGGATTTATCTATCCTCAACACTTATCTGGACATTCCAAAGTTCAAAATGTTGACGTTACAACAGCTTTTACCTCTGCTGGGCAAAGATCACTGGATGGTAACTTTAGATCTCAAGGAAGCTTACCTTCATGTGCCTATAAGACTAAGTTGCAGGAAGTATCTGCTTTCGAGCTGGAAATTTTCATTATCAGTTCTCTGCATTGCCCTTTGGCTTATCTACTGCGCCCAGAGTATTCACAAAGGTTCTGGCTCCAGTGATAGCTTACTTCAGGCTAAAAGGAATTCAAATCTATCCTTACTTGGACGACTGCCTGATTCTGGCTCAAGAAAAGGAAGACCTTCTACAGCATTTGGAATATGTCATAGCAGTGCTAAGATGCCTAGGGTATTCTGTGAACGAAATAAAGTCCAGTCTAGTACCCTCTCAAGACATGTGCTTTCTGGGTGTGAGACTGAATACAGCAGCCCAGATGGCCTTTTTAACCCCGGACAATTCCATCAATTATCTCTTCAGTCCGGGCTGACTGCAAGGACAGTCCTTCAAGCCTTAGGGTTCATGGCATCTTGTATTCTGGTGCTTCCCAATGCCAAACTGCATATGAGGAAGCTACAATGGTATCTCAAAAATCTATGGACACAGCACTGCCAGCACTTGGACACTGTCATTCAAATAATACCTTGCATTCAAAAGGAATTTTTGTGGTGGGCTCAGGAATGTCACCTAAACAAGGGACTCTCTGTGACCCGGCCAGAGGCAAGTCAGATTCTAACGACAGATGCCTCAGACATTGCTTGGGGAGCTCATCTAGATGGAAAGTGGATACAAGACAAGTGGCCTGCCAGACTACAGCATCTACATATCAACATGAAAGAGATGTTAGCAGTCCAGTTTGCATTAATGGCTTTCAAGGAGTTACTTCTTCCAGGACAGGTGTTGATTCTAACAGACAACACAACTGTCATGTGGTACATCAACAAACAAGGGGGAACACATTCTTACCCATTGTGCAGGCAAGCAATGATTTTATGGGAGACTGCACTCAGCTTGCAACTAACTCTTCAGGCAAGGTTTCTGCCGGGAGCACAGAACTCCTTAGCAGATGTGTTAAGCAGACAAATCATGGATCCCCACAGTGGAAACTGGATCTTCATGTATTTCAAAAATTGACAGTGTCATGGGGAACTCCAGACATAGATCTGTTCGCTTCTCCACTAAACCACCAGCTGCCAATGTTTTGCATGAAGGGATTTCATCACACAGCTTGGAAAGTGGATGCTCTTTCTTTCAGTTGGAAAAATCTTCATGTGTATGCTTTTCCACCTCTGCCTCTTCTCCCAAAGGTGCTTCTAAAGGTCAGACAAGACAAGCCAAGGATGATTTTAATAGCTCCAGATTGGCCTCGGCAGCACTGGTACCCATTACTGAGGAGTCTGGTAAGGAAGCCTCCATGGCCTTTACCCTTGATTCCACACCTATTGTCTCAGAGGGACGGTCATCTGCTCAATGTCAAGCTTCAAACTCTTCATCTAACAGCCTGGCATATTCTGTTTTGAAAGACAGCAGGTCTCAACTTCCTCAACAAGTTTTAAATGTGATTATGGAAGCAAGAAGACCTAGTACAAGGAAAGTGTACGCAGAAAAATGGAAGAGATTTTTATTTTGGACTGCAGCAAAGAATTTGGAGATTTCGGAGCCTAATTTGAGTGTGGCTCTTCAATATCTTACTGAGTTATTGGACAAAGGTTTGTCTTTCTCTTCCATTAAGATTCATGCTGCAGCAATTTCAGCTCACTATGATTGTGACCCACCATTGTTTTCACATCCTTTGTTCAAGCAATTTCTTAGGGGCAAAGAATATAAGACCCCACGTAGAGCTCCTACTCCTGCTTGGGATCTCAATTTTGTGTTGGAGAAACTTACTCTACAACCTTTTGAGCCTGCAGCTACTGCTGACCTGAAATACTTGTCTTGGAAGACTGCTTTTTTGTTGGCCATTACTTCTGCAAGAAGTGTTTCTGAGTTACAGGCCCTTATGGCGGTTGAGCCTTTTTAGATTTTTCATAAGGATAGGGTATCATTACGTACTAATCCTTCCTTTATGCCTAAGGTGGTTTCTAGTGTGGCTTTAAACCAAACTATTCATTTGCCTACTTTTTATGCAGATCCCCAAAATAAAGGGGAAAAGATTTTGCACACTTTAGATGTACACAGGCAATTGCGTTATTATTTAAGCAGGACTAAGGATTTTAGACAGTCTCAGCAGTTGTTTGTTTCTTTTGCTTTGAGTTCAGGGCAAGCCTGTGTCAAAACAAACTATTTCTAGGTGGATTGGGTTTTGCATTGCATTTTGTTATTCCCATCATGGCAAAGAGATTCCAGCGGGGATTAGGCCTCATTCCACTAGGGCTACTGCCACTTCAACAGCATTTCTAAGGGGGGTGGCAACTAAGGATATTTTGGAGGCAGCTACTTGGAGTTCAGTGCATACTTTCTCTAAGCATTACCACCTTCCTCTCTACTCTAAGTCTAGGGCTGGTTTTGCCACAGCTATTTTGCAAGGCATGTTATCAGCTCCTGCTTCCTTATGATTTCCCAGCCTCCCTTACCTCTGCTTTGGGATTCTACCCAATAGTTAGGACTGCAGCAATGTGGAATGAAGAACATAGTACAGTTTTGTACCTACCATAAATGTAGATGTTCGAGGATCCACATTGCTGCAGTCCAATTTACCTCCCTCCTTCCCTCTGTGTTTAGGGGTGGTTGTGTAGGTGAGATTATTTTCTGGTACCTTTGTATATATTGTATATATTTTTGGTGCAGGTATGTTTGGTGTGTTTTGGTTTTGGCCTTGTCTTTTTAGGGTCTTCTGACATCTGGGGCAAGAAAAGACTGAGGATATGACGTCGGTCATGCGCATTAGTACCCTGACGTACTGACGTCAGTTTAATGCGCCGTGACCGACGTCAGCCATATACTTTGGTATTCGGGCCGACTGGACAGCAGACTACCCAATAGTTAGGACTGCAGCAATGTGGATCCTCGAACATCTACATTTATGGTAGGTACAAAACTGTACTTTTTCGAATTTCAGAACCGAAGTCTTCAAACTAAAGCCAAGTACCCCATTGAGGAAACTTTTTCTTGCTCCTTACCGCTGTAAGTTTTGAACCCGCGGATGTCTCTCCCTTGGATGGGTCCCGAGCTGCTGAGCAGCCACTGGCTTCCAAGGGTGTTTTCAGGCCTAAAGATTTGTATATTTGTTTATTAAACTGACACCATCATCAGAAACAAGGCCAAAACCAACTTCTGTGTCTAAAAAACCGACGCATGAGCTACGTGCTCAGGCCCCTATGCCTAAAAAACAAATGATCAAAATGGCTGAGGATTTAATTACCTTAATCAGGGGTTCCCAACCCACTCCTGCTAAGAGGCCTAGGCAAGGCACTGATTATGAATCTTCATATCAGGTTTCCATTTCTTCTGATTCCTCTTCTGATCAGGAATTTTCTATTCCCCCTTATGAGGACTCTGATGCAGAAGAATCCATACCTTCTGCTTCTCCTCCTGAGGATTTTTCTTTTGGAGAGACTTTGCATGCCTTAAGGGAACATTTTCATTGGGAGAGTCAGGATTTTTCAGAATCCAAAAAGAGGCTTAGGAATTTTCTTCTTCTTCTTCTTCCTCAGCATAGGCCTTTGGCTATACCTCCTGTTCTAGACATTGTTGATGATTTTTTTCTCAGAATCCAGCATGGCTCCTGATTCCATGCCTCCGGCTCCTAGTAAGCCAGACCGATATTACAGGGTTCCTGACTCCCACAAGTTTCTTTTCAAAAATCCTACTGCTGACCCTGAAACAGTTTCTCAGGGTCCCAAGGGTGTTAAGGCTTCTACTGCTAAAAATCCTACCCCTTCTGATAGAGACTCCAGGGCGCTGGATAGTTGGGGTAAGAAGGTTTATACGTCTGCAACCCTGACAATCAGGGCTTTAAACTGTCAATTTCATATGCTTAAATATCAACAGCATGTCATGGGCTTACTGAAACAGAAAATTATGTTGATTTCTGATTGTGTGGAAAATAAAGAGTTACAGGATTTATTGTATTTAGCTGAACAAGTTGGAAAGCATACTTTGCAATGTGGATTTGATTCCTTGGAGGCCTCTTGCAGGTCCGCCGTAACTGGATCTGTGATGAGAAGGCATGCTTGGCTCAAGGAGCAAAATCTGCCTGATCATGTTAAAGCTAAATCGGTGGATGCTCCTTTACAGCTGGACAGTCTGGTAATAAGGCAGAAGAAGTTTTGAAAAAGATGGAAGACAAAGCTAAATCTATGCAAACTGTAAAAGATTTCTTGCAAGTGTAGCCACCTGGGTTCAGTAGACACTGGCCTACTAAGAATTGGTCCTTTCCAGTACCCAACAGAGCCGCTCAGGTCAAACCCAGACACTCCAAAGGCTCCAGGTTTCAGTCACAAGGATCTTACAGGACAAAACAATGGGGTGCCTCCACCTCCAAATCAGGAAGTAGCAAAGCACCACCCTACGGTAAACAGTCTCAGTTACTTTTCTCTGCCATTTCCAAGCACTTATCTTTTGGCAGCCCCTATGGTGGGAAAACTAGCACTTCATGCTCAAAATTGGCATCTAATTACCCAGGACAAGTGGGTCTTAAATATAGTATCCCAGGGATACAGATTACATTTCCACATGTTGCCAATTCCAAACGGATAGCCAGATCTGCCTTCAAATCAGTGGGCAGAGACGCAGAAACAAGTCATGTCCCTCATGGATAAGGGGGCTATTCAACCAGTACCAGAAAAGGAAAAAGGACAAGGTTTTTTATTCAAGACTTTTCCTGATACACAGAAAAGACAAATCATCGTCCAGTTCTGGACTTATCCATTCTAAATACTTTCCTGGCCATTCCAAAATTCAAGACGCTGACTCTACAACAGCTACTGCCTATGTTAGACAAGAATGCCTGGTTGGTAACTCTAGACTTAAAAGAAGCATACCTGCATATCCCAATCAGGGAATCTTGCAGAAGATACCTCTGCTTCAAAGCAGGCTATTTGCCTTACCAGTTCTCTGCACTGCCCTTTGGCTTATCTACTGCACCCAGGGTCTTCACAAAGTGCCTGGCACCAGTGATTGCATTTTGCAGACAAAGAAACATTCAAATTTATCCTTAACTGGACGATTGTCTAATTCAGTCAGAGGACAAGGACACTCCTCTACAACATCTGGCATTTGTAAAAAGGCTTCTAACATGCCTAGGGTACACCATAAACAAAAAGAAATCACAACTGGTACCCTCTCAAATAATTACATTCCTGAGTGCAAGCTTGAATACAACTGCCCAGATGGCTTACCTCACGCCAGACCAACAAATTCAATTGATAGCATACTTCAAACAAGTGGCCACAAACAGCCAGCTATCTGCAAGACAAATTCTGCAGGCTTTGGGGTTCATGGCATCCTGCATTCTACTAATTCCATATGCAAGACTGCATATGAGGAAACTTCAGTGGTACCTAAAAAGCTTATGGAGTCAACATTGTCACAGCCTGGAAACAATGATTCCTCTCATTCCTTACCTGCAACAGGAGTTCCTTTGGAGGGCAACGGCCTGTCACCAAAGCAAGGGACTGTCATTCATTCTACCCCCTGCCACCCAAACCCTGACTACAGATGCATCAGACTATGCTTGGGGGGCCCATCTGGCAGGGAGATGCATTCAGGGTGAATGAAGCCCAAATCAAATGCACCTACATATCAACCTGAAAGAAATGCTAGCTGTACAGAATGCTCTGACAGCCTTCAAGGACTTCCTTCATCCAGGACAACTAATGATAAAGACGGACAACACCACAGTCATGTGGTACATAAGCAGTGGGGTACCCACTCCTACCCCCTTTGCAGACTAGCCATGACCTTGTGGAACACAGCCTTGACTTACCAAATACATCTACAAGCTCAATTCCTGCCAGGAAAACAAAATACTCTGGCAGACAACCTAAGCAGAAATCTTATGGACCCACACGAATGGAAAATGGATCCACAAATCTTCAGCATGTTGACAAGAAAATGGGGGAGCCCAGACATAGATCTTTTTGCCTCTCCCCAAAACTATCAGACAAATTCTGCACAAGAATTCATCACAAAAAAGCTTGGAAAGTGGATGCTCTATCCTTCAGCTGGAAAAACCCTATCCATCTATGGCTTTCCCCCTCTGCCTCTGCCCTCCAAGGTTTTACTAAAAGTCAGACAAGAAAAACCAAAAATGATTCTGATTGCTCCAGCCTGGCCTCGCCGACACTGGTACCAGCTTCTAAGGAATATGTCACACCTTCCTCCGTGGTACTTGCCTCAGACACCTCATCTATTGTTTCAGCAGAACTATCAAATTCTGCACACTCAGCTCCAAACTCTGAATCTTGCAGCATGGCTAATAAACTAATTTCACCAGTCACATCTCTCACTAAACCTGTGATGGCTGTCATTCTGGAGGCTAGAAGGCCTAGTACTAGAAAATCTTATGCTGATAAATGGAAGAGATTCTGTGCCTGGAATCGAGCACAAGGAATAAACACAGCAATGCCCAATATTCCTCAGATTCTGCAATATTTAACTGAGATGCTTCACAAGGGCCTATCCTTTTCTTGTATAAAAATCCATGCCTCTGCCATCTCGGCTCATTGTAACACAGAGCCTCCTCTCTTTTCTCATCCCCTGCTAAAGCAGTACCTTAGAGGGGCCAAACATTTGAGACCTCCCAGGAGAGCACCGACTCCTGCATGGGACCTCAGTTTTGTGATGAAAAACTCACCCTACCTCCTTTTGAACCAGCTGCTACTGCAGACATAAAATTTCTTTCTTGGAAGACTGCCTTTCTTTTAGAAGTCACTTCAGCTAGAAGGATTTCAGAACTACATGCTCTCATGGCAGTGGAGCCTTTCATTATCTTTTATCCGGACAGGGTGGCCCTCAGGACCAAGCCTTCTTTTATGCCTAAGGTGGTATCCAGTGTGGCTCTTAACTAGACCATTCATCTGCCAACTTTTTTCCCAAATCCGCAGAACAAGAGGGAGCAGATTCTGCATTCATTGGATGTACACAGACAGCTAAGATTCTACCTAAACAGAACAAAATCTCTAAGAAAGTCTGAACAACTACTGGTGGCATTTGCTGCAGGAGCAGAGGGGAAGGTTATCTCAAAGCAGACTATTTCAAAATGGATAAGTCATTGTATTCGTTTCTGCTACATGCACCATGGTAAACCGGTCCCCAAGGGGATCAGATCCCATTCCACGAGGGCTGCATCTACTTCTGCAGCTTTTCTCAGAGGGGTTCCTACCAGAGACATTCTAGAACTGCTACTTGGACCTCAGTTCATACGTTCACAAAACATTACCATTTACCTCTCTTTTCTAAATCCAGGGCAGGCTTTGCCACTGCTGTCCTGCAGGGCCTTATAGCTGCTCCTAATGCTGTAAAATTCCATCCTCCCATCCATAGCTTTGGGATTCTACCCAAATGTAATGACTGCAACAGTGAAACACGAAGAACATAGTACAGTTGTGTACACTTACCATAAATGTAGATGTTCGAGTGTATTCACTGTTGCAGTCCGGGTTACCCACCTGTCAGCCCCCTTTCTTCTCTATTATTATACCTTTTCTTTCCTTCACTATGCTCAAAAGCCTTTTTGGTGTATTTGCTTTTAGTTGGAGATACATTTTTTGTTTTCTAAATTGTGTGTATGTGTATATATATATATATATATATATATATATTTTTTTTTTTTTTTTTTTTTGCTCCCCATTTGGGGGGCACCTGACATCTGGGGCAAGAAAAACTGATTAAAATGGCGTCGGCTGCATGTTTTATACCCCTGATGACCTGATGTCATGGGAGAGGAGACATCAACCGATGCAGGACCCAAGACTGTTATTCAGGCCGACTGAGGCAACCTGCCAGCAGATTACCCAAATGTAATGACTGCAACAGTGAATACACTCGAACATCTACATTTATGGTAAGTGTACACAACTGTACTTTCCTGAACATTATTCTGTTTGTATTGTTACCACAAATTTCACTTTTTTATGTGATTTCCTCCTTCCATTTACTAAAATCCTCACCTCCAGTTCTTTTCCATCCTTTACAATCTTTAGTACTTCAGTTGTAGTTGGTTTAGAATTTGATATCCATTTTGTATTAACTGCTTTATTGCAGTCAGTAGCATTAAACTCAGTAAAACCATGGTATGTCTTGGCAAACCGGTATTCTTTCTTCGCCTGATCTGTCTCTTATGTCTCCCACTTTTTCCTGAGCTTCTTCTTTCTATTATTAACTTGTCAAAATTCTGCATTTCACCAGCTTTCTTCATTATTTCCATACCTGGCTCAGCCGGGTACCTGTCAAATCTTCGAATGCTCAAAATTTAGAACGTTACATAGTCGAGACCAAATGTTTGAAATTTTGAATGCTCGAAGATAGACTTTCAGTGGCACCGTACGGTGCAGATAGGGAGAATTTCCTTTTTCTGCAGATAGGGAGAATTTCCTTTTTCTGCACTGAAGTGCGGTCTCGGAGTTGGTATATTTAAGTAGGGGAGGAGCAGGGGGATTGCCCCCCTGCCTACACTGTTGGTGTTTTTTTTCTGTGTTTTCTTTTTTTTTTTTTTTTTTATGTTTGAACATACAAATGTTGAACATTTGGTCTCGACCATGTAATGTTCGACATTTTGGATTTTCGAACATTTAACACAGACCCGCTCAGCCACATATCTGTTCTGTAGCTTCACTCATGATGCTTTGAGATGCTGCCATTCTTCAAGTACATTTATTTCCTCTTCCTCTTGATATACTAAAAGCCTTTACTATTTCATTGAACTATTATACTTTCACTCCAGTCAACTTCCTGGTTTTCAGCCTAGTCTCTGTTGACTTTTACTCTGACCATTAAATGCAGCTGATTGTGGCCATCAGTGGTTTCTGATGTGGGACAGCTATTTACTGAGGATAACTTTGCAAGCTCTCATTCTATATCATTGCCTTTTCCTTTCTATGCGAAAGTATAACTGAGTTGCATGTTGGCCATTCTTGTATGTCATCTTGTGACTGTTGAGCTTGGTGTATGATCTGTTGGCCACTGTCGAGCCATGTGTCAGCCAGAAGTCTAGAAGGACCTCTCCTTCTCATTCAGAGTTAGAGATTGTGTGTCTAGTATTAGTCTGTACATCTCAAAGCTTGCATGTTGCAACAGTGATTTCAGTTTGGGGTTTCTTTGCAGTCTGGGTTTTAGAAAGCCTGCAAGAAAGAAGACATTCTACTAGAAAGCCGTTTGACAAAATGGAAGGGGGTTCTCTCACTAATTCAAAGATTATGATTACTTTATATTCATCCTCCCAAGAGCTTAATATACTGTTTTGAGCTTTTCTCTGTGTCTTATTTGTCAGAGTATGTCATTTGCCAGAATATTTTTCTTTGTACCTACCTTTTGAGATCTAGTGTCAGATTGTTTTTATTGGGAATAATAAATCCTTCTATGAAGCTGCTTGCACTGTTTGAGGGATTTGGAGTTCTTTTACTGGAAAGCTTTACAGTTCTTCCCACTGAACCAGTTTATTTAGTCATTTTGAATGGTCTGACATAAAAACAATCATCCCTGCTGTCTGTCTCTTTTTTATTGAGGATAATTTAAAGCTTCAGGTTGTATTCTGCTGTGAGCCCTACCCATTTTTCCGTAATGACAGAGTAACTAGGTTTTACCAGTGTTTTCGGAAGCTTGTCAGTAGAGCAAAGGCAATCTTTGACTGCTGTTTCATTGAAAGCAGTTGTGCCAACAACTAGAAAATTCCCTTTTCTCCACTGTTGTGTGACCTTGGAGTAGGTATATTTAAGTTTGGGGATGTGGGGAGTACAAAGGGACCCCCCCCCAAAAAAAAAAAATTACTCCGTGTTTTACTGAAAGTGCTTTTGGTGAAACATTTTCTGAGTTTTTGACTTCATTAGGGAAGGTGTCGAGATGTTGACATTGCTCCTGTTTTTTCATGATTAAGGTCATTTTAGGCATCACCATAAAATAAAGAAACCAGTTTCCCTCTTTTTTTTTTTTTTTTTTTTTTTTTTTTTTTAATACTCATGATGGCAGAGAGGAATGACTCTTTCACAGGCAAGAGGACTAAATCTTACACAGACTAGACCCTACAAGGAAGTTGGTTGCTTACTTTTCCGGGACCAACAGAAATCAGAAGATACGGTTCACCTGGACTTTTCAACTTTTCATCTGCTTTGCAGCTAACAAGATGGTTACCCTTACAGGAAAGCAAAACATTTCCATATAAATTGCTACATACACTAGTTCTTACTGTGACTCGGAGAAAAGTCTCTTCATGTAGTCAGTAATGTTGAATGCACCATGGTATATGTAACTTCTGCTGCTTTTTTAGAGGAGGCCGCACCACAGTCATTCATAGCTGCCTGTTAGTCCACACATTTACCAAACATTACAGTTGAATGGTGCTATCAAAGCTAGAAATTATACTTTACTTTAGTATGGCAGTTGTCCAAGAGATGCTTACTGGAGCCTTCTGAATCCATAGCTCAGTATTCTGCCTATGCAGCACTGTAAAGAGAGAGAGTCAGTGGCACACAGTAATACTTGTGTAAGGTGCGACAGCCGTGCCCTGGCCCAGCAATCAAGGAGCCTTAATCCTCGCCACTAGCACCAGTGAGGGGCATCTCTTGTAGGAGAAAAGGATAACAAATACACACAGTAAAGTGCAATTTCCCGTAAGAGTACACAGAGATCACAGTCAGTCTGGGGCTGGTCACTCCCTTGCTCTCCAGGTCCCCAATAAGACTCCCCATTGGCACAGCTATAGGGTCTAGATCTCAGCCTAGTGGGCAAGATAAAACCTCCAGCACCCTCTCTGTCCAACCAGTGCTTCGTGTCCCTGCCCAAGTAGCTGACACACACACACACACACACACACACACACACACACACACACACACACACACACACACACACACACACTTTGAGAAGAGTTTATACAACCACACAGACACTCCTGGGGAAGGCTGACACAGGTTCTCCAGTTGTACCCCTTTTTCCCCAGACTGTACAGTAGTACCAGCTGCCACCACCCACTAATATTTATTAGCTACTCAAATGCCCTTAAAAGGGTGTCCAAATATTACTGTGCACTATTATTATCTAATTGGTAGTATAGCCCAGGGCTAAAGCTATTAGAATGGCTTTGTACCACTTTACCAAAGACATGCAAGTACTCTAAAGAGCTTAAATTATCTCTACAAAAGCAGCCACATTTGAAAGGTTTTAAAAATATTTAATAACAAATAGTCAAAACACAAGACAATACTTTTTACTACACAGTGCTAGTCAAGAGTTCAGAGATCACAGAGGAATACTTAAAATAATTCAGCAGTACAGTTTTGACATCACAAAAAACATTTAGTCTAATCTTTCTAGTTTCTAGCTATTTCTAAGAGAAAACACAAGTCTAAGATAAACTTAAATGTAGAGCAAGACAGTGGTGGTGAGTTGGATTGTCAAGAAAAAAATGCTTAATGCTGTCTGATTCTCCCTGTTTTTAAAATCACATTCCTGGTTCACGTTACATCATTCTTCACACTTTCTTAGGTTCCCAGGCTAACAGAAACTACATTTACAATCTTCACCTCTGGGCTGAAACCAGAGCAATAAAGGACATTTATGCATGCAAATTTTGGCCAATAACTCTGGCCTTAAAACAATAGGCAGGATGCCTCACTCTAGACTTGCTGGCTCCGAATTTTAACATCAAAGGGTCACAACATGCTTTACTTGGTCAGTAAAGTACACTGTTACATTTTTTCCAGTTCCACATGTAACACTATTTTTACCATTTAAGACACAGGCCTGTGGTTTACATTAATATTTACAGATGACAGAATTATCTATCTGGCCAGGCTGACAGCCTTCACCTATCTTCACCCAATCTTCACATATCTCCTCCCCCTGGAGAACTCAAGCTAGTTTTTCAAGTGACCCTTGAGAAATGCTGCTTGAGGGAGTTAGGTGTATCTGAGTATACCTTACCCCGTTCTCTGTCTTGAAAGCCCATCGGCATTGGCCACTGCTGTGCTGCATAGACATATATGCTTGCAACCACAGGCGCCATCTTAGCAACTTGGCATTTTGCTGGCTGGCTCTGTTCCATGTTAGGGGGTTGTGATGTCATAACAGTGAATTTTCTTCCATACAGATAAAGCTGAAGTTTCTGCAGTGCCCACACTATGGCTAGACATTCCTTTTCTACAGCTGCATAACATTCCTCCATGGGTTAACCACTGGTTGACTTCTCCCTCTGAAGAAATCCTGCTAAGTACAGCCCCCACCCCATGGTTTGAAGCATCCACCTGTGCAACAAATTCTTTGCTGTAATCTGGACTGGCTAACACAGGGGGTCCTCCCAAAGCTTCTTTAAGCTTCTGGAATGCCTGCTCACATGCTGGGGTCTACACTACCTTATCTGGCCTGTTCTTCCTTGGCAGGTCTGTGAGGGGAGCAGCTGTGGTACTAAAACTGGGGACGAACTTTCTGTAGTACCCTGCTGTCCCTAAAAATGCCCTCCCCTGCTTTTTGGTAACATGTGCAGTCCATGCCTGAATGGCTTCCACTTTGGGAGGTGCTGGCCTTATCTTACCACTCTGCACTCTATGCCCTAGTTCGGAGACCTCTGCCATACCCACCTGACATTTGTTTGGCTTAATGGTCGACCCTGCCCTCTGTAGTCTGCCCAGCACCTCCCTGACATGCTGAAGGTGCTGTGGCCAGGAATGGCTATATCATCTAGGTAAGCAAGGGCAAACCATCCTGTTAGTGTTAGGATATGATCTACCAGCCTCTGGAAAGTTGATGAGGCATTCTGCATCCCAAAGGGCATCTTGGTGAACAAGTAGAACCCAAAAGGAGTCACTAAGGCTGACTTCTCTCTAGCACTGGGAGTCAAGGGCACCTGCCAATAACCCTTGGTAAGGTCAATGGTTGTAAGATACTTAGCCCCACCCAGCTGCTCTAGGGCCTCATCTGTCCTTGGCATGGGGTAAGCATCTGACTCTGTGTGACTATTTAATTTCTTGTCATCCACACAGAACCTGGTGCTGCCATCCTTCTTTGGCACCAGCACCACTGGGGAGGCCCAGGGATTGTTGGACTCTTGAATCACCCTAGTTCCAACATCTCCTGTACCTCCTCCCTCTGAGTCTGTTTGACTCTCTCAGGCACTCTTTAAGGGGCCTGCCTAATAGGCCTTTGGGGTCCTGTATCCACCTGGTGCTGCCCCAGGTGGGTGCACCCTGGTTTCCCAGTGAACATGTCCCCAAATTCCTGCGACACTGCTCGGGTTTCTCGAACCTGGGTAGGAGATAAACTGCTGGGACATTGCTACCCCTTCCACTGAGGTGTCAGCCCAAGCTTCACTGAGGAGATCAATCCCTAGATCTCCCTCAGACTCCTCCTGCAAACCACTGCAAATGCTCAGCACAAGGGCCTCCCTATCATGGTAATGTTTCATCATGTTAACATGGTACAGTTTGTGCCCCTGCCTTCTGCCTAGCAGTTCCACCATGTAATTAACATCACTTACCTTTCTTACCACCTTGTAGGGTCCCTCCCAAGCTGCTTGCAACTTGTTGTATCTGACAGGAATGAGAACCATTACCTGCTGCCCCACAGCATACTGTCTAGCTCGAGCATTCCTGTCATACCACACCTTTTTCTTTTGTTGGGTTTCTGCCAGGTTCTCCTGGGCCAAGCCCATGAGTTCCCTGAGCCTTGTCCTGAAGTTTAGGACGTTTGCCACAACAGACTCTTTGTGAGACTTGCACTCACCTTCCCCACTCATTTCGAATTAAATCTAGAGGTCCCCTCACCCTATGCTCATACAGCAACTCAAAGGGTGAAAAACCTGCAGATTCCTGGGGAACCTCTCTGTAAGCAAACAGATGGGGCAGATATTTGTCCCACTCCCTCTTAAACTGATCTGCAAATGCCCGCAGCATGGACTTCTCTCAACAAGACCATTAGTCTGGGGATGGTAGGGGTGGTCTTCATGTGCTTCACCCCACAGGACTTCCACAGACAAGCCAGCAGGTCTGACACGAAATTGGCACCTCTGTCAGTCAGTATTTCTTTTGAGAAACCTACCCTGCTGAAAATCTCTTAACAAAGCATTTTCCCCCTTCTCTGCCTCAGTAGAGGACAAAGCCACTGCCTCAGGGTATCGTGTAGCATAATCCACTACCACTAGGGTATACTTTTCCCTGTGGAACATGGGGTACTTGAAGGACCCACAATATTCATAGCTACCCTCTGAAATGGCTCCTCAATCACAGGCAAAGGCATCGAAGGAGCTCTTACCTTGTCTCCTGCCTTGCCTACCTTTTGGCACTGCTCACAGGTCCTACAGTACCCTGTTACATATCTGGAAAGTCCAGGCCAATAGAAGTTCTGCATAATATGTCTCTTTGTACGTTTTATACCCATATGACCTGCAAAGGGAATATCATGGGCTATGGCTAGAAGAGCCAGACGGTAGGGCCTAGGCACTACAAACTGCTGTACTCTCTCACCTTCTAGCCCCCCCCCCCCCCAGGGGTCCACTCTCTTACAGTAACCCTTTGTCCCAGTATACAGATTCCCCTTTTCAGAATCAGGTGCCTCCCTAGCTACTGCCTCAGGTCTTGCAATGTAGGGTCTGAGAGCTGAGCCTGTCTCAACTCTCTCCTGGTAACCCTTTCCAGCTCCCCTTCCACAGGAAGTCTGGCATCCTCTGACAGTGGTGCCTCACTGTCAGCCTGGGTACTCCTACTCACCTCTACCTTTGCAGTCACTCTGACCAAGGGACCATCAGTACCCCCAAGCATCTGTGGCTCACCTTCAATCTCACGGCTACAGGGTAGCTCCCTCCCTGAAGTAGTCACCTCACCAGTCCTGGCTGCAAGTATGCAGTCTGTGTGGGTCTCCCCCCAAGCTACCAGACCCACATGCTTGTCTCCTAGCCTGACTGTGTGTAACTGCATAAGCGTATGGTACTGCCTTATCCATATCCTTCCCTATCAGGACATCTGCAGGATGGTAGTTTGGTGCCCCTGTTGTCTCAAGACAACCTACTATTGGCATTTTGTCTTTCCCACTTACTGGCTCCCTCACCTTTTGTTCCCCCACCTTGCCTCCATGGACACCTGTATGCCACATGGCCCTATTGGTTGCATTCAAAATATTTAACCCTAGCTCCTGGATGTGTACCTGGACTGGTGGCTTCCCCTGCTATGGGCAGATTCTGTTTTGGCAGTCTGTGCTGTCCACCATGGGTTCCTTTAGACCCATGGGCAGTACTGGGAGCCCCTTACCTGTGCAGGGCTGCCCTGCTTGCCAGGTATAAGTCTCCCTTCTTCCCCAACTCATCTGAAGTAGCACATTGTCTATCAGCTAACCAGATCCTCATGTCCTCAGGCAAAGTGCTAAGAGCTTGTTTCCTCACCAAAAGGTCTGCCAGCCCTTCAAAAGTGGTGACCTGACATCCAGTCACACACCTATGGAAATAAGTGCCCAATTCAGCAACATATTCACACGCACTTTCATTTGCCGTATGCCTATGCTCACGAAACATTTTCCTATACGTTTCAGGTGTTAGCTTAAACAATTCCAACAAGTGATTTTTAACAGCAGTATAATCAAAACATGCAACGTCAGACATTTTTGACAAAACAGTTACAGCTTTACCATGGAGTAAGGGGGACAGGAACCATACCCAGAGCCTTTGCTCAACACCATACTGTTTGCATGCCCTTTCAAACCTGTGAATGAAACTATCAAAATTATCCCCCTCTTTAAACTGTGGAAGAAACTTACTGACCTTTTGTGCTTCTGTGATCCAGTTACTCCCTTCTCCATTACCTCTATCACTCTGTCGAAGAGTCAGCATCTCCTTCCCATGCTGCCTTTGCCTCTCCTTTTCCTCAGCTTCCAGGCGTAGCAGTTTCGCATTCTTTTCAGCCTGCACACATTGCAGTTTCTCATAGTCCTCACTCTCTAGATGCCTCAATCTCTCAGTTGTTTCTATTTCCACACGCCTGGCCTCCAACTCAAGTCTCTCTAGCTCGCAATGGATTTGTACATCCTCTGCAGAAAGATTGAGCTGTCCATTCTCCCAGGGTTTTATCTCTCCACTGCCAGTCTGATTGACCTTCTGGTTGCTGTTTTCTGATGCAGCTGCAGCCAAGGCTGTGATTAGGTGCGCCTTAGTCAGGTTTCCATGCACCAGTCCTGTAGCCTGGCACATCTCCGCCAGCTGGCTCCTTGTCAGCTTTCCATACTCCTCTGCTGACATGCTGCCTGCTCATCCTGATGAACTAAGCAAACAAAAGAAATAAAACAATTGTGATCTGAACTCTGAGTATTCACTGTGTGGCTGATTTAGAGTACAAAACACCTTCATAGCTCACTGTACACCAGCTGTAGGAATTCACTCTACCCACACCACTACAAGCCAATTAGTATTTGCCAACCAATTAATATGTGGTGTGGATATCCCACCACTGCCAAGCAATTAATATGTGATGCCCGTGCCCTGGCCCAACAATCAAGGAGCATCAGTTCTCATCACTGACCCCAGTGAGGGGCATCTCATATAGGAGTAAAGGATAACAAATACACACAGTAAAGTGCAATTTCCCTTAAGAGCACACAGAGATCACAGTCAGTCTGGAGCTGGTCGCTCCCTTGCTCTCCAGGTCCCCGATAAGACTCCCCACTGGTACAGCTTATAGGGTCCAGTTCTCAGCCTAGTGGACAAGCTAAAACATCCAGCACCCTCTCTGTCTAACCAGTGCTTTGTGTCCCTGCCCAAGTAGCTCACACACACACACACACACACACACACACACACACACACACACACTTTGAGAAGAGTTTATACAACCACACATACACTCCTGGGGAAGGATGGCACAGGTTCTCTAGCTGTACCCCTTTTTCCCAGACTATACAGTAGTACCAGCTGAAACCACACACTAATATTTATCATCTATTCAAAGGCCCTTAAAAGGGTGTCCAATTACTACTGTGCAATATTATTATCCAATTGGTAGTATAGCCCAGGGCAAAAGCTATTAGTGTGGCTTTGTGCAATTTTGCCAGAGGCATACAAGTACTCTAAAGAGCTTAAATTATCTCTACAAAAACAGCCCCAGTTGAAAGGGTTTAAAATATTTAATAACAAATAGTCAAAACACAAGACAACACTTTTTACTACACAGTGCTAGTCAAGAGTTCAGAGATCACAGATAAATACTTAAAATAAATCAGTAGTACAGTTCTGACATCACAAAAAACACTTAGTCTAATCTTTCTAGTTTATAGCTATTTCTAAGAAAAAACACAAGTCTAAGATAAACTTACATGTAGAGCAAGACAGTGCTGGTGAGTTGGATTTTCAAGACAAAAATGCTTAATGCTCTCGGATTCTCTCTGTTTTTAAAATCACATTCCAGGTTCACGTTACATCATTCTTCACACTTCCCTGGGTTCCCAGGCTAACAGAAACTGCATTTACATTCTTCACCTCTTGCCAGAAACCAGAGCAATAAAGGACATTTATGCATGCAAATTCTAGCCATTAACTCTGGCCCTATAACAATATGCAGGATACCTCACTCTAGAATCGCTGGCTGCGAGCTTTAACATCAAAGTGTCACAACATGCTTTACTTGGTCAGTAGAGTGCACTGTTTTTACATTTTTTCCAGTTCCACATGTAACACTATTTTTACCATTTAAGACAAAAGCCTGTGGCTTACATTAATATTTTCAGATGACAGAATTATCTCCAAAATTCTATCTGGCTAGGCTGACAGCCTTCACCCAATCTTTACATAAGGTAATCACTATTACAGTAGATAACTGAAGTTTTCCTGTGTTCACAGGAGTGCATCCCATTCTCATCTTGCTTACCTTTTCCTTTTTTCAGGATTTTTTTTTTTGTTCTGTGTAGTTGGCTCTTGTTTTAGGTGATGTGTGACTTATGGTGATACATACTCTTATTAAGCTTGAATTACCCCTTCAGGACAGTATAGTAGAATAGCCATTCAGCTTAGTTTATAATAATTGATGAATAATACAGCTTTATGACTGACAACTGCAAGATTTGCAGCCATGTCTTATTTGGGGCACCAGCCGAGACATTTCCTGCCTTATTCCTGGATTAGATTTAAATTCCAAGATGACAAAGTGTGAGGCATGTTTGTCTTGTACTGTTTGTCTTTCTGTTTTTTCTTTGACTGAAATTGTCAGACTACAATATCCCTCTATGTCATGGAAAGAGGCAGAGTTGTATTATCAATGACAGCTGCATGGTGGTGCAAAGATATTTAGTTGTAAGCTTTTCGTTCAGTCTTTAGAAAACCTTTTCCTTCAGTCTTTAGAGAGACTGCATTGGGAATAGGTACACAAAAAGAAGCATGCAAAGAGCTTGAAATAAGTGCAGATATTTTTATTTTGCCACTGTTATAAAAAAGAAGCCTTATACATCAGCTCTTGTGCGTACACACAAGATGTTAAGTAGTAGGGTTTGGAATTCTTATTGCATTTATATTTTCTGAACTATGTATTGGACAATTTGTTATTACATTACAGGGTGTGGTACAGTTTATTTGGATTGTTTGTGCATGGTTTCATAATAACCAAGTTAATATTACCATAATTGTCTACAAAGTGACTGAAACATCGTAAGCAGATCTTTGACTGTGAAGTGAAAAAACACAGCAAAGCTGCTGTTTCCGTGCAGCTGCTCTTTGTAGTAAATGTAGTTGTAGTACACTATTGTAGCTTATAGACAAATATTTATGGAGTATTTTTTGACATTTGTACTGCATCATGAGTTTTTTAAACCTGAATTACAAATTCAGTCCCTCTCCAGTGCTAAGGATTTTTATAATTGCATTTTACAAATGAAAGCTATAATGCAGCTTATACCTTGTGAGGTTGGGGGTTGGTGTAATGGTTAAAGTGTTTACCTGATAAATGCAAGGTACACAGTTTGATTCTTACCATTGAGAAACATATCTAGACTTAATAAAAGAGTTCCCCCTTGGATCATTAGCATGGTAACCACCTATGTATTATACCCCTTATTAAGACTTTGGGAAGCATATCTAGACTTAAAAAAACAGCCCCCCCCCCGGGATCATTGGCATGGTACCCTCCTATGTATTATACCCCTCATTAAAACTTTACTTGAGCCTTTAAAAATAGTGCTGCTTGCTCATCTGTTACTTCAGATTTCATGCCTGTCTTAGTTTTTAATCCTTCATGGAAGCTATGCATTGAAAACTTTGGGGACAAGAGGAAGAGTAATGCATGAAGACCTTGGGGACAAGAGGAAGAATAATGGGTGAAGACCTTGGGGACAAGAGGAAGAATAATGGGTGAAGACCTTGGGGACAAGAGGAAGAATAATGGATGAAGACCTTGGGAACAAGGGGAAGATTAATGGATGAAGACCATGGGTAACAAGGGGGAGAGTAATGGATAAAGACCATGGATAACAAGGAGGAGAGGTAATGAATGAAGACCATGGGTAACAAAGGGGGGGGGGCATAATGGATGAAGGCCATGGGTAACATGGGTGAGAGTAATGGATGAAGGAAATCTCTGTGGGCAGGCTAGATGGCTCAGTTATAGTTTTATGAACAGTACTGTGTATTAATCTCCTAACAGTAGCCTTATACTAGTGCCAGAACTAAATAAGTTTTAGTTCCAGCTTAAGGCAGTTGCCACACGTTAGAAAATTAACTGTGCCTAAATTTGGTTAAAAAGGACTGACAGTTTAATGTTTTTGTTTCCTTTTTATGATAGGGTAACATTGTGCTCACAGATCATGAGTACACCATTTTGAATATCTTGAGGTTTCGCACAGGTGAAAAGGATGATGTGAAATTTGCTGTCCGAGAACGATATCCTGTAGAAAATGTCAAAAGCCCTGAGCCACTCTGCTCTTGTGAAAGGTAATTCTTATTGATAGTGATGCATATATGTATATGCTTCTTTATGCATGGTGTACGTGCGACATTTACCGACACTCATTTATTATGTATTTTTCTATACAAGTGTGAACCATCCGGTATATTGCATTTTTACACTTGTCAAACAGTAAATGTGTACTTGCACTGTCGAAACAACTGTATGTATAAACCTACACAATTTGCACGTAAATTATATTAGTAGTTGTAACAATGTTATTTTACATCATTAAAAAATTAGCTCGTCTTTTCTCGTTCATAAAAATTTTTTGACGATGTCACTTTTCTTGCCAAACATAGACTTGTACCTATAGCTCTTTGCTGACAAAAACTCTTAAAAGGCAGTGACATGACTGCATATGATAATGATTATGGTCAAAAACTTAGTTGCACAGCACGCATTGTATGTAGCCTTCCATGTGCAGCATTTGATACAGTGTAGGACTGTGACTGGCTGCAAATGTAGTATATGCTAGCACATCCTGCTACACGATATCTGTAACCACATGAATAGAGCAAAACCATTTCTTCTAGCTCTGTATCAAGATCAGATTTCTTATTTGATTAAGTTAAATTCTGTGATTTGTGGAGGAGGGAAGTTTCTTTAATCATGAGTTGAATATTTTGGTCGGTCAGAAGATGATGCTCCTGCTTTCATAAAATAATTTCAAAAAGGATGGACATGGCTGTGATGAATGCATATTTTAGCAAGAGTGAGGAGCATAGGGTGACATACAAGAGTAGAGGAAGATGCACACAGGTGGATTATATCCTATGCAGGAGTGCTAGTTTGAAGGAGATTGGAGGCGGTAAAGTGGTGACAGGGGAAAGTGTAGTTAGGCAGCATAAAATGGTGGTCTGTAGAATGACACTGGTAATCAAGAACTGGAGGAGGAGTGTGAGGGCAACACCAAGGATCAAATTGTAGAAAATGAAAAAAAAGTTGATTGTGAGGTGGAGTCCAGGGAAGAGTGAAGGCAGGCATTGGGTGGCGGTGAAGAGTTACCGAGTAGCTGGGTAACTACAGCAGAGATAGTAAGGGAGACGGCTAGAAAGTTGCTTGGTGTGACATCTGGACAGAGGAAGGAGGACAAGGAGACCTGGTGGTGGAATGAGGAAGTACAGGAGAGTATACAGAGAAAGAGGTTGGTGAAGAAGAAGTAGGATTGTCAGAGAGATGAAGAAAGTAGACAGGAGTAAAAGGAGATGAGGTACATGGCAAAGAGAGAAGTGGCAAAGGATAAGACATAGGGAGAGTTTTATGAAAGGTTGGACACTAAGGAGGGAGAAAAGGACCTTTACCGATGGGCTAGACAGAGGGACCGAGCTAGGAAAGATATGCAGCAGGTAAGGGTGGTAAAGGATAATGAGGGAAACATACTCACAAGCGAGGAGAGTGTGTTTAGCAGATGGAATGAGTACTTTGAGGGGCTGATGAATGAAGAGAATGAGAGAGAGAGAGAGAGAGAGAGAGAAGGTTGGATGATGTGGGTGGGGATAGTCAGTCAGGAAGTGCAGTGGATTAGCATGGAGGAAGTATGGATAGCTATGAAGAGGATGAAAAATGGAAAGGCTGTTGGTCCAGATGACATACCCGTGGAAGCATGGAGGTGTTTAGGCGAAGTAGTAATGGAGTTTTTAACCAGATTGTGTAATGAAATCTTGGAAAGTGAGAGGATGCCTGAGGAGTGAAGAAAAAGTGTTTTGGTACCGATTTTTAAGAATAAGGGTGATGTGCAGAGGGATAAAACTGATCAGTCATAGTATGAAGTTATGGGAAAGAGTAGTGGAAGCCAGGTTAAGAAGGGAGGTGATGATTAGTGATCAGCAGTATGGTTTCATGCCAGGAAATAGCACTACAGATGTGATGTTTGCTCTAAGAGCGTTGATGGAGAAGTACAGAGAAGGTCAGAAGGAGTTGCATTGTCTCTTTGTGGACTTAGAGAAAGCATATGGCAGGGTAGCATATGACAGGGTGCCTAGAGAGGAGTTTTGATATTGTATGAGGAAATTAGGAGTGGCAGAGAAGTATGTAAGAGTGGTAAAGATATGTACGAGTGTAGTGTGACAAAGGTGAGGTCTGCGGTGGGAGTGACGGATGCGTTTAAGGTGTAGGTGGGATTACATCAAGGATCAGATCTGAGCCCATTCTTATTTGCAGTGGTGATGTACAGGTTGGCGGATGAGATCAGACAGGAGTCCCCGTGGGCTATGATGTTTGCAGATGACATTGTGATCTGTAGGGAGAGTAGGGAACAGGTTGAGGAGACCCTGGAGAGGTGGAGATATGCTCTAGAGAGGATAGGAATGTAGGTCAGCAGGACTAAGAGAATATATGTGTGTGAATGAGAGGGAGGATAGAGGAATGGTGAGGATGCATGGAGTATAGCTGGTGAAGGTAGATGAGCTTAAATGCTTGGGATCAACAGTTTAGAGTAATGGCAAGTGTGGAAGACATGTAAAGGAGAGTACGGGCAGGGTGGAGAAGAGTGTCAGGAGTGATATGTGACAGATGAGTACCAGTAAGAGTGAAAGGGAAGGCATGCAAGAGGGTAGTGAGACCAGCTATGTTATATGGGTTGGAGACAGTGGGATTGACAAAAAGGCAGGAGTCCGAGCTGGACGTGGCATAGTTAAAGATGTTAAGATTTGTATTGGGTGTGACAAGGGTGGACAGGATTAGGAATAAGTACATTAGAGTGTCAGTCCAGGTTGGAATGTTTAGAGACAAAGCCAGAGAGGCACGATTGTGTTGGTTTGGGCATGTGCTGAGGAGAGATGCTTGGGTATATTGGGAAAAGGATGCTAAGGATGGATCTGCCAAGTAAGAGGAAGAGAGGAAGGCCTAAGATAAGGTGTATGGATGTGGTGAGAGAGGACATGCAGGTGGTTGGTGTGACAGAGCAAGATGCAGAGGACAGGAAGAAATGGAAATGATCTGTTGTGGCGACCCCTAATGAGAACAGCCGAAAGAAAAAGAAGCAAGGTTCTGGCTTGCTCCCTGAATGTGCTATTTCAGTGGGTCTTCAAGTTCAGTCACTTGTATCCATACTTTAATTAAATGTATTTATTTATTTTGCTGAAAATATTTAAAACTGCATTTTATGTACAGTTTTCATTCCTAGTTCTTTCTGTGTACATAGATGGAAGAACCTGCAATTTTAAGCCTGTAGTTGTCAGGCTGTCAAATTACTTTCTATGTTATGTGAAAAAAACATCGGTAGTGTGTTTGTCTCTTACATTCTGGCCTCAAAATTTTAGCAAGGAGGCAGGATTAAGTGCCCTGATCAGAAAGTGCATACCTGTAGTGCCAGCTGCATTTCACTGATTGTCTTTTTAACTGACATGCACTACTTCGGCACAAAGCATACATCTTTTACCCCTGATTTGAAAAGTACAGTTTTCAGGAAATTCATTATGATGTTCCATTGAGACAAGACTGATGCTATCATTGACGTTCGGCCAAAAGGTGTTCTGAAGGTCTTCTGACATGAGTTAGGACTTTTAAGTAATCACAGACCACAGTGATGTAGTATATAAACTAACTGTGGGAGTACCAGATCTTATCTCCTTTTGCAGACTTGGAGTGATAGCCTGTAGCTCAGTCTGACTCTACAGGCTTCTTTCATTCTATTACAGGAAAACCTCAGAGCAGACAAGTTGAACAGGACAGACCCTTATGAATCGAAAATACTGTGTGGAATACCTCAAATAGATCTTTTTGCACCCTTTCAAAACTGACAGTTAAAAAAATCCTGCTCCGGGATACATTGCAAGCAGAACTGGAAGACTGATGCTTTCTTATTCCCATCAACAGGAATGCTCTTGTATGCATTTCCACACATTCCTCTGATATCCAGTGTTTTTCTAAAGATCCAGTAATGACTCATCAAAGACAATGATGGTTGACTCCCTTTTGGCTTAGTCATCAGTGCTTCTCCTTTCTTTTGAAAATGGCCAAAAGCAATTACCACAGGCTTTCACAGAGACTGGATTTACTCACATAAGTCAGGGGTTGTTTGATATACCCCAACCTGAACACCCTTCACTCGACTGCCTGAATTTTACAGTTTTTATACCTTTTAAGTACTTTTTTCTGATGATATTCGTCATGCCGCGGTGGTACGGCGGTAGCGTTGTTACCTCACAGCAAGATGTTCTCCCGTTCGATTCTCGGCTTGGCTTGGGAGTGCCTTCTGTGTGGAGTCTGCATGTCCTCCCTGCGGTTGTGTAGCATTCGAAAGACATGCGTGCATAAATGGGTGTGCCTTCGTTGAAGGTTGGGCTTCGAGCTGGCACCTCGGCGTTTCATAAAAAAATCTACTGCCAATCATTAGCGGACCGGAGGTCCGCTGTGGTGACCTTTTACTGGGAAAAAGCCGAAAGACTAACAACAGCAGCAACTAAAGGAGGCAGAAAAAAATGCTGATATGAAATCATATACATATACATGGAAAATATTCTCTAGTTTGTGTAATGCTAAGAAACAGGACCCTTTAAGATGCCCTTGGTTCTAGAATATTTGTTAGAGTCATCCCCTGGTCTTTATTACTCTTCTATCAAGATTTATCTTTTTGGTCATTTCTCCTTATCTGCCCTTAGATTCCCCTCCTTTCTACCTTTCTTCAAGTCCAGCAGTTTTTGAACGGGGATGTTCATCGTGTTACACTGCTGCAGTCATTACACTTGGGTTATCCTGCCGTCAGGCGGTCCCTCAGTCGGCCTGAGTTCCAAAGTCTTGGTCTGGCATCGGTTGCTGTCGCCTCTTCCCTGACATCAGTGCAACAGGAGTATATAAGATGCAGCTGATGCCATTTTCTTCAGTCGTTCTTGCCGCTGGGTGCCCGAAGCAAAAGTAGTTTGCAAGTGCCAGTCGGCCGACTCTTGAGATTTTCATTCCGAATCCAGAACCGAAGTCTTCTACAAAGCTAAGTACCCCATTGGGGAAACTTTTTCTTGCCTCAGACCGATGTCAGTAAAATTTAATAACTGTATTTCTTGTGGGAAGCAAATACCTCATAAGGATTTCCATTCTTATTGTATCCCATGCCTAGGCCCAGACCATGATGTCACAGGTTGTCAGTTATGTGCTAGGTTTAACAAGCGCACTATTAAACGTCGGTTTGATTTTGCCCGACATTATTTTGGCAGAAACTTCAATTATACCATGCCGTCGGAACTACCAACGACCGGAATACACAAAAAGCACAAAGACAAGGACAGGCATCCGAGGCCCAAAACTGACGACGAAGCCTCTTCTAGGCCAGTCGCCAGTTCTCCGGTTTTCAGTGAGGTGCCTTCGCAGCCCCTGATGACCGTTACTTTAGAACCTCAGGCCACCTCCGACTCCCACGTGGAGATGGCTGGGCCTTCGGACGCACCAGATTTACAGCCTTCCGAGACTAACCCTTCAGAAGGATCCGGAGTAGCTGAGCAACCCGTAGCTTCAGAGGGTGTATTCAGACCTACTCAGTTAACCATTAAATCTTCTGCTAAGTCTAAAACTCCTTTAAAAACAAAGAAACAAATTCAACATTCACCAGGACAGGCCTCCATGCCTAAGAAACAAATGCTCAAAATGGCAGAAGACTTGATCTCTATGATCAGGGGGTCCCATCCCCCTCCTGATAAAAGGCCTAGACAGGATGCAGACTATGACTCATCCGACCAGGTATCCATCTCTTCTGATTCATCCTCAAACCTAGGGTACTCTTTACCCACCTATGAGGATTCTGATGCTGAGGAATCCATTCCTTCAGCCTCTCCGCCAGAGGACTACTCCTTTGGGGAAACTTTGCATACCATGAGGGAGCATTTCCATTGGGAGGGCCAGGATTATTCAGAGTCCAAGAAAAGGCTCAGAGATTTCCTTTTATTACCTCAACACAGACCCCTTGCTATTCCGCCAGTGTTAGATATTGTGGATGATGTGTATACTGAATCCAGTTTAAATCCTGATTCTTTCCCTCCTGCTGCAGTTAAGCCAGACAGATACTACAGAGTCCCTGACTCTCACAAATTTCTTTATAAAAGCCCTGCTGCTGACTCTGAAACTATTTCTCAGGGCCCCAAAGGGGTAAAGGCCTCCTCAGCAAAGAACCCAGTCCCCTCTGACAGAGATTCCAGAGCATTAGACAGATGGGGGAAGAAAGTATATACATCTGCAACTTTCGCACTGAGGGCCTTAAATTGCCAGTTTCACATGCTAAAATATCAGCGATATTTGATGTCTCAGTTGAAACAAAAAATGCTTCCAAATTCAGATCCTCCTAATTATAAAGAAATGCAGGATTTATTGCATGCAGCTGAACAAGTGGGAAAACATACTTTGCAATGTGGTTTTGATTCATTAGAGGCTTCCTGTAGAGCAGCAGTTACAGGTTCTGTCATTAGAAGACATGCTTGGTTAAAAGAACAGACGTTACCAGATCATGTTAAAGCAAAATTATTGGATGCACCTTTGCAGCAGGATGTTTTATTTGGAGTTAAGGCAGAAGAGGTATTAAAGAAAATGGGGATAAGGCAAAATCTATGCAAACCATGAAGGATTTCTTACAGGTTCAGCCTCCTCGATTTAGCAGAAATTGGCCAACAAAGAACTGGTCCTTTCCAGTTACAGACAGACCTCAAAGGGGCAGATACAGACGTCCAAGAGGTAGAGGTCAACCACAAGGTCCTTACAGGCCTCGACAATGGGGTGCATCAACCCAGAAAGAAGGGGAAGACAGGCCTCAACCTTACAAAAAACAGCCCCAATGACTTCCCACTACAGCTGCCAAACAGTTCTCTAATGGCAGTCCCCTTGGGAGGAAAACAGGCACTTTTCTGTCACAATTGGCATATGATCACAAAAGACAAATGGGTTCTCAACATTGTATCTCAAGGTTACAGGTTCCACTTACACACTCTGCCAAGGCTAAAAGGAATGCCAAATCTGCCACCAAATCAATGGGCAGAGGCTCAAAGACAAATTACAGCACTCATGGACATGAGAGCTATTCAAAAGGTACCAACACAGGAGCAAGGACAAGGATTTTATTCAAGACTCTTTCTGGTTCCCAGAAAGGACAAAGCCTGGAGGCCCATTTTGGATCTTTCTTCTCTAAACACTTACCTGGATGTTCCAAAATTCAAAATGTTGACACTACAGCAGCTTCTTCCCATGTTGGGCAAGAAAGCTTGGCTCATAACTTTGGACCTCAAGGAGGCATACCTGCATGTCCATATCAGACAAAACTGCAGAAGATACCTCAGATTCATAGCTGTTTCAATGCACTACCAATTCTCTACACTGCCCTTTGGCTTATCTACTGCGCCCAGGGTCTTCACAAAGTGCCTGGCACCAGTAATTGCATTTTGCAGACAGAAAGGAATTCAAATTTATCCGTACCTGGACGACTGCCTGATTCAAGGAGAGAGTAAGGACATGGTTCTAAAGCATCTGGCATTTGTAAAAAAGTTATTAAGTTGCCTAGGGTACACAGTAAATGAAAAGAAGTCAAAACTAGTGCCCTCACAAGAGATAATATTCCTGGGTGACAGCTTGAATACAACAGCCCAGATGGCTTATCTCATGCCAGAAAAACAAGGACAACTGACTCAATATTTTCAAGTGATGGCAACAAAGACCCAACTCCCTGCAAGAAAAATTCTGCAGGCCTTGGGTTACATGGCATCTTGCAAACTACTAATTCCATATGCCAGACTGCATATGAGGAAACTACAATGGTACCTAAGGTGTGTCTGGTCACAACACTGTCAAAGTTTGGAAACAGTAATACCACTTATTCCTTGCCTTCAACAGGAGTTTCGATGGTGGGCTCAAGCATGTCACCTCAACAAGGGACAGCCTTTCACTCAACCCACAGCCAGGCAAACACTGACAACAGATGCATCGGATTACGCCTGGGGAGCACACATGGCAGGAAAATGTATTCAGGGCAAGTGGCCCGCAGAACAAAGGCATCTTCACATCAATCAAAAAGAGATGCTAGCTGTACAAAATGCCCTTATAGCTTTCAAGGACCTTCTGCATCCAGGACAACTACTACTAAAGACGGACAACACCACAGTTATGTGGTACATAAGCAAGGGGGCACTCATTCTTATCCCCTCTGCAGACAAGCCATGACCTTGTGGAACACAGCTATAACCTATCAAGTTCATCTGCAAGCACAATTCCTGCCAGGAGAGAAAAACACACAAGCAGATGACTTAAGCAGAAACATCATGGATCCACACGAGTTGAAATTACATCCACAAATACTCAGAATGATAACACAAAAATGGTGGAGCCCGGACATAGATCTGTTTGCATCTCCAATAAACTGTCAGCTACAGAAATTCTGCACAAGGACTTGCCACCCACAAGCATGGAAAGTGGATGCCCTCTCATTCAGCTGGAAAAACCTACAAGTATATGCTTTCCTACCTACCACAAGATGATCCTGATTGCCCCAGACTGGCCACGCCAGCACTGGTACCCAATCTTAAAGAACTTAGCATAAGGTCAACCCTGGATTTTGCCTAAAATCCCACATCTTCTGACTCGGCACAACAATCAGATACTTCACAGCCAGCTAAAGACTTTAAACCTGGCTGCATGGCAGATTCCTTAGTCAAGCAAGCAATGCCTCTCTCCAAAGCTGTTATGGATATCATTCTGGAGGCCAGAAGGGTTACCACCAGGAAAGCCTATTCGGATAAATGGAAGAGATTCTGTGCCTGGAACCAGGCTCACAGCCTTGACCCTCTTGTCCCAAATATTCCTCAGATACTAAAATATTTAACTGAGATGCTGGACAAAGGCCTCTCCTTTTCATCCATCAAGATCCACGCCTCTGCCATCTCTGCTCATTACAACACGGACCCACCTATTTTTTCTAATCCTCTGCTAAAACAGTACCTCAGAGGGGCTAAAAACATAAGACCGCCCCGTAGAGCACCAACTCCAACTTGGGACCTCAACTTCGTGTTGGAAAAATTAACTTTACCTTCTTTTGAGCCAGCTAACTCTGCAGATTTAAAATATGTCTCTTGGAAAACTGCACTGCTCCTGGCAATAACCTCAGCACGAAGAGTTTCAGAATTACAGGCACTAATGGCAGTGGAACCTTTCATCATTTTTCACCAAGACAGGGTGTCTTTAAGAACAAACCCTACTTTCATGCCAAAGGTGATATCAAGTGTGGCTCTAAACCAAACTATTCACTTGCCAACTTTTTATATAAACCCACAGAATAAAGGGGAGAGACTTCTGCATTCTTTGGACATGCACAGGCAGTTACGCTTCTACTTGGACAAAACCAAAGCTTTCAGGAAAACTGAGCATTTGTAGCATATGCTGCAGGAGCACAGGGAAAAGCCATTTCAAAATGGATAGGACACTGTATATGTTTCTGCTATACACACCATGGGAAACCTGTACCTAACAACATTAGGTCTCATTCTACCAGAGCAACAGCCACTTCAACTGCCTACCTCAGAGGAGTACCTACCAAGGACATTTTGGAAGCAGCTACTTGGAGTTCTGTACATACCTTTACCAAGCATTACCATCTGCCTCTTTACTCTAAATCCAGAGCTGGCTTTGCCACTGCTGTGCTGCAGGGCCTTATAGCCACCCCTAATGCCTTATAGAACCAGCCACCCTACCTCAGCTTTGGGATTCTACCCAAGTGTAATGACTGCAGCAGTGTAACACAATGAACATAGTACAGTTTTGTGCCTACCATAAATGTAGATGTTAGAGTGTATACACTGCTGCAGTCCAGGTTACCCTCCCTCCTTCCCCTCTTACTTGCTGGTACATACCTAACTCTTCTACCCTTTACTACCTATGGGGAGTATTTGCTGGTAACTGAAATTTTTGGAATTGCTTTTCATATGTATGTTTTATTAGCAATTTGCATTGCCTACCTTTTCAGGGGCACCTGACATCTGGGGCAAGAAAATCTGAAGAAAATGGCGTCGGCTGCATCTTGTATACCCCTGTCACACTGACATCAGGGAAGAGGTGACAGCAACCGATGCTGGACCAAGACTTTGGAACTCAGGCCGACTGAGGGACCGCCTGACGGCAGGATAACCCAAGTGTAATGACTGCAGCAGTGTATACACTCGAACATCTACATTTAGGTACAAAACTGTACTTTTTACATTTCCATCCAGCTAGAAAATAGATGACTCCTCCTTGGGATCTTTACTTTGTGCTTGAAAGAATTACAGTTCTTCTACTTCAATCAGCTCTTTAGGCTGATTTAAAGTTCTTAACTTGAAAAACTGTGTTACTCATTGCTGTGACTTTTGCAAAACGTTTGACGTACAATTCTTATGGTGAGTCAACCCTATCTAATTTTCCTCCAAGAGTCTTTGAGATTAGATTCTTCATTATGCCTAAAGTGGTTTCAGAATTTACCTTTTTCTGTGTTACTCATTGCTGTGACTTTTGCAAAAAGTTTGTCTGACGTACAATTCTTATGGTGAGTCAACCCTATCTAATTTTCCTCCAAGAGTCTTTGAGATTAGTTTCTTCATTATGCCTAAAGTGGTTTCAGAATTTACCTTTTTTTGTAAACAAAAATCATCTGTATTAAATTATCACTTATGACATAGGCAAAATTATGTTTATATAAATGAAAACAAACCATATTGACATGTTTTCAGGTGCAAACATTATACATCACTTATGATCAATCCAGTCCTTGTCAGTCAAACATTACATAGTTCATTCAATTCCTAACTTTTCTTTAACCTCATTCCTACTCCTAAACATTATTCTGCATGTATTGTTCCCACCATTCCTATTTTTCCTATGTAATTTGCTTTTACCCTTTTCTAAGGATCCCATTTTCAGTTCTTTTATCTCTGTTACTATATTTCTCTACTTCTAGTACAGTTGCTTTAGACTTTGATTTCCATTTCCTGGTAATGTTTTTTTTGATGGCCACCAGAATTAAACTCTGCAAGGCCATACTCTGGATAGGCAGTTCTAATTCTGTATCCTAGCTCAAAAAATAATTCCCTTAGTTGCGCATCCAGTATTTCTGATGGAGTAGTCTGCAGGGAGATTTTTAAAGTCTGCCAGCTCATTACACCCTTAAAAAATATTTTCCCATTAGCTCTTTCTTCCCCATCACATCTTCATATTTGCAGTCCACCTGAGAAAACATTCTTTGGAGTCTGCTTGGGGTATAAAAATACCTATGCAAGCACTTCCAGGCAAAGATCTTAAGTTTTCTAGACTTTGTTGCATATTTGGAGACTTTGTCTCCTCTTACACTCCGTCATTATCTTCCTTCATGGAGCAGAACTTGTGATCACTATATCTGGCATCGATATTGCAGGAGCTCTGCCATAAGGCCCTACACCTACAAGTTTACTGAGAATTTTTGTCAGTGTTTAATGTAAGTATATTTATCATGAAGAACATGCTTATTTCAATCAGTTAAATACATGCCTGCTCTGTGACTGAAAATCCTTGTGACATAGTCCATGCACTCTAAGGACCCCTTACTAAGTTGGACACTGCCCCCTTTTGCTTGGCCAGTAAACTATACTGCATATGCCACTTTTTTATTCTCAGGAAATGACAGGTAACCTGTTTTACATGCATCTCTTTGTTAATTGCTTTGTTCTGGCAATAAACTGATTATATTGACCTGAGGGTGGTAAAAATTTTTGAACATCCATTAAATAAATCTTACATCCCAGCCAAAATTTCAACTCAAACCCCTCTCCCAAAAACTCGCCACTCAAAATTGCAGTACATTTCACCTATTATTTTATAGATACTATAGTATATCTAAGTAAGGATTCTTCAATATTTAATCCCAACCCTGTCCAACAGCCATATATCACCAGATCCATTTTCACCTTCAAGCCTGTTCCCACATCCTGTATTAAAACTACTCTTGAACTTAAACAGTGTTCTTCTTCAGCTGATGGCCTTCCAAGTGAGTACCTAAAAATACCAGCCATTAGCATCGTCTGTCCTATCTCACTCCTTATAAATAGGTCAGACCAAGAATCCCACATTCCCGGTCTCTGGAAAAAGTCACGCATTACCCCTCTGCACAAAGGAGGAAATGCGACAGACATTAGTAACTTTAGATCTATAGCAATCTCATTTCCCCCACCAAAATACTTGCAAAGTGTATTCAAAAACAATTGCTAGACTGTCTTCTGCAGGAAGACCTCTTACCCCCTACACAACATGGCTTCTGTCTTTCCCATACTACTAGCACTGCCCTTCTAACCTATATACAGTGGATATAAAAAGTGTACACACCCCTGTTAAGATGCCATGTTTTTGTGATATAAAAAAATGAGACCACAGTAAATCATTTCAAAACTATTCCCACCTTTAATGTGACCTATAACCTGTACAATTCAATTGAAAAACGAACAAATCTGTTAGGGGAAAAATATAAAACATAAAAAATGTAGAATAAGCTGGTTGCACAAGTGTGCACACCCTTAAACTAATACTTTGTTGAAGCACCTCTTGCTTTAATTACATCTTCCAGGATGTTGGTCCTTCTTTTTTCAAAATAATGTTAAATAAAACCTTCAGATATTTATCACTTTCTTGCCTCCTACCTTCCAAACTTCCACGGGAATACCATCTCTTCCTGGAGACTTTCCTGTAGATAGGTTATACATCAATATTTTTATCTCGCCTCCTCTTCTCACAGCCATTTGTAATTGAGCCTCATCTACATCTAACCTTTTTATATTTAATTCTTCTATAATCATTCCATTAGTATTTCTCTTCATTAACCAATGTTTTTATATTGTCAAATTTGTTATAATTATTTAAACTTCTAACCTTTTCATACTTTATTTTTCCATAAACATTTCCATTAGTATTTTTTTCTTGATTTCCACATTTCTCTATTTTATACAGATTTTCATAAAATTTCCAAAATATTATACCTCTACAGGATCTCTGGTTATTTTCCTTGTTGTAGACTCCCTAAGCTTGGCAACAACCCTTTCTACCTCCTGTTGCCTGAGCCATTATTTTAAAAGTTTTTGTGCTCTGAAGTTATTATCAAAAAACAGTTGCTTAACAGCAGTTTTCTAAATTGCCAGCGTAATCGTCCTCCCTTGCCAGTAGCCCCTTAGTACTACAAATCTACCATTAATAACTTTTTCCCCTCTTCTATCACTACTGAGGCTCCTCTCACAATTAATACAAATACTCCTCCTTTTCTTTGTCCCAGATATTCCATTGAATGACCATCCTGAAATCCCTTCTTTATCAAATTCACATGCTTATTTCTTTCCAAACTTGACTCCTTTAGCATTGCTATTTGCACTTTGCATGTTTAATATAGCTCACTCATCTCTTTTTTTTGTATCTGTCAGACCATTCACATGTAAAGGTAATATGAAAAGTGTTGTCATTATAAGAAGTTATTCCCACCTGTTTTGTATGACAGCTTTTTTTAAAAAAAAATATCTAGTTTCAGTTTTTGTGTTACATGCATACACTAATGTTTGGCATGCTGATCTTTTATACAGCTGTTTCTTGTCATGTCCATTTGAACCTATGTCATATCTTTGAAGACTTTTTGTTTTAATGAAAACCTTGAAGAAAACAATCACAGACCCAAAACGCCCTCAGAACCTATTAACTTAATATTGACACACAGAACTATGTACATCTTCAAATAATGGAGTTTAGCACTCCTAGATTGACAGCTACACATGCAGGCTTGAATTACCTTATTGTGAAGGTTATCCGTGCTAAGAAGGATGGTACAGCCTGTGCTTTCTACATCCACTAAGTGCTGTCTGTTTTTGTCTTATCTTTATTCTTCACCCAGATGTCAGATATAGAAAAGAACTTGAATGCTTTCAGAAAACATTATTTTCTAGCCATTGACAGAAGTAAGTATTCACTTTTTTATTGACCCTTATCAGATTATCTCCATAGAAACATGAGAACCAGATACACAGTTGCCTTCCACTGCAAGCTTATATTTTTGCACTATGAACATTTATTTGCTAGAGGAAAACGTTATTATATTTGGTGGTTTTATTTGCATACCCCTTAAAACTCATTATATATTCCAAAAGACTTAATTCAGTCATTCCCCTATGCAAAAAATAAGAAAAGGCGTATCAGTTTTACTTGTATCATGCTTTTTGTCTAGGGTTTATTTTCTTAACATTAAACAAGAAGAAAGAAGAAGAAAAAAGGGGGCATCTGTATACTTAGTTATTCCTATTACAGACAAAAATAACTAAAACAGACTTTACTTTATAGCATGCAATATATGTCATTTTATAGAAATACTGTTAAGAATGGGGTTTGTTTTACTTCTAGTTACCTCTTTCTTTCTTTCTTCCCCTCTCCTTAATGTTGTCCTAAACATTAATGACATGAAGTAGGGCATATGCTTTTGTAGTCCCCTGCATGTTTAACAACTTGTTACCACTCCCACAAGAGGGGAAAACATACTGGACCTGATCATCACCAACATGGGGACACTATGCTCCAGACCAGAAGTGTATCCCTCACTGGTAAGATCAGACCATAAACTAATCTCACTGGATATTCACATCCCAACCCCACCCCCTGCCCAGAAAACCACAGTGAAAAACTTCTCTAAAGCAAATTTCACACGCCTCAAAACCGAGTGAATCCTTCAAAGCCCGGCCTGTGGAAAATACGCCCAGACCGCAGAATCCTTTATAAGCATTCTATGAACACCTTCAGGAATGCATGGATCATGCAATCCCAAATAAAACCAAGACCCAATCCTCCAAAGGCAGGCGTCCTGTCTGGTGGACCCCAGCCATAAACAAACTATACAATAGAAGGAGGAAGCTACTACATGATAGAGCAAAATCCCAAAAGGGAAGGCATCTCTGATCAGTATTAGCAAAAACTACGGGCACTCATAAAATCGTCTAAAGCCAACTTCAAAAAAAAAAATGCACAGGACACTAAGGATAATCACAAGGCTTTCTTTAGTTATGTTGGGAACCTGGGTGGGAATTCCCAGATATGCTCAGAATTAGTCCAAAACGACAAAAAATACACCGAGCCCACAGACATTGCCAACATCCTAGCTGACAGGTTCAGTGCAAACTTCTCCCTCTCCCCACCAAAGGGCAAATATCTATCCCAACAGAGTGCTGCCCCTGACATCTCAGATGCTCAGGTAAGAGCCCTCTCCAAAGCAAAAACAGAGCATCAATGGGACCAGATGGTGTCCCGGGCTGCGTCCTACATGAATTCCAAGAAGAGCTAAACCCAAACATAAAACTACTGTTCAATCTTAGCCTTACTACAGGATATGTACCCAAAGAGTGGCGTGCAGCAACAGTGGTCCCTCTCCACAAAGGTGGTGCCTCAACGGATCCTGGAAACTATCGCCCCATAAGCCTGACTAGCTTGGTCTGCAAAGCTATGGAAAGGATCATCATGGACCTCATAAATAAAAATATTGGGGACCTACAGACACTGGATCCTACCCAGTTTGGCTTTGTTAAGGGCAGATCCTGCCTCTTAAACCTGGTCGATTTCTTTGAAACGGTCACCAAGGCCATTGTGAGGGAAGGTGGTCCACACAGCCTACCTGGACCTCAAAAGCCTTCGATACAATACCCACTCGGGCATTATAGATAAGCTCACCAGCTTAAATATAAACCCCTATGTCACTAGATGGGTTGCAAACTGGCTCAAGGACAGAACCCACATGGTTAGAATTGCTGGAGCCATGTCAGACTCCAAACCAGTTACAAGTGGCGTCCCACAAGGCTCAGTCCTGGGACCTCTCTTGTTGGTATATATTTCTCGGCGGTACAGGCCAACATGGAAGGACTGTGGCTGACCAAGTTTGCAGATGACTGCAAACTGGGCGCCATAATCAACTCTCCAGCTGACACAAGCATCCTCCAAAAGGGCCTCATAGAAACAGACAACTGGTGCCAGAGCCATGGCCTCAAGCTAAACGCCAAAAGTGTATAGTCATCCCTTTGGCAAAAACAAAGTGCCCACAAATTACCACATAGGTGGTAATCCATTAAGTACAGAAGAAGTCATTAGGGACCTGGGGACCCAAGTTGATAGCCATCTCTCATTTGACAACCACGTGGCCAAAGTGGTTAGAAAAACATTTTATATAGCCCACCTAATCATGAAGGGATTCACATCTAGATCAGGGAGGTCATTGTGCCTCTTTACTCATCCCTCATCAGGCCCATAATTGAGTACAATGCCCTTTGGGATGTACCTTACCAGACACCTGCAGCAACTGGAAAGACCCCAAAAGTACCTCACCAAGAGGATCAAAGGGCTCAAACAGATGCCATATGCTGCCCGGTCAAAGAAACTCCAGCTCTACTCAGTGGCATACCGGCTGCTCAGAGGCGATCTGTGCCTGACGTATAAAGCCATGTCCAACCCGGAATTAATGGACATGCTGCACCTCAGAAAATCCAAATCCCATCGAGCTATGCGCTCAAGAGACTTGAACCTCAGCACTGAAGTAAATAGGACATGCTGGAGGGACAGATTCATAACCCAGAGGCTCCCTTCACTCTGGAATAAAATCCCAGTCCAGGTTAGGCAAAGTCCCACATTGACTCTCTTCAAGAGGAATCTTGATGAGTGGATGGGAGATCGTAGGTTTACCCCGGCTATCACTTCTGTGTCACTGTTAGACAGAGGCACAGTATACTAACCTCAAAAAAAGGCATAGCAAAATGAATTTAAAATGGGTGGCGAAAGCCAAACACACTCTGGCTAGGCTTATAAATGCCCTAGGGCAGATAGCCTAGTATGAACCTATGAACCTAAAAAAATCCCAATACTTCCAGGTTTTCTTGTTCCATCATATTTCACAAATATAATTGATGCTTTGTAATCCCACATTTATTTATTGATTTTCTTCCTGTTGACCTCAATCTCCCGTATCCAGTTTCAGGTACATTTCCAACAATACTTCTTGTTCTTCTAATCAACTCCTGTGCTGTTTTCCTGTTTCTCAAGCATTTTCCTTTTGAACATTTTAAAAGATTACACTGGTATAGTCTCTAAATTATCTTTATTATCAGAAGAATAAGAAACAGAATCCTGTTCTGTTTTGATAGCTCACTTTTTGACGGACAGACTTTTGTATTTCTTCCTTAGCATTTTCTACATCAAGAAATGATTTTCACCCACCAGAAAAATAAATTTGCTCTTCTTACTGTACAGTGAGTAATCATTTTCCACAAATACTCTACAGTCTTCATCTTTTAGTAATTTGTCCTTCTGCCACAGTTTTATCAAAATCCACTATTTTTGCTGATGGGATTGCATCTTTATTATTAAAGGTCTTGGTTGCTTTCTCATAGCCAAGTTTGACATATACACACAATGTGCCCTTCAAATAGTATCTCCTGCTATAGTCCATTTGCTTATTTGTGCTTTCATAAAATTAATAGTCATTCCTTCCAGTTTCTCTAGTACAACAGAAAATCACAGGTTATACATACATGCTCCGTCCTGGTCATATGTTCATAGGTGTGTACTAGGCTAATGGCCCTGGAGCCTTTACAAGCCTAGCCCACAGGATTACCCTGGCATCGTGCCACCTGACCTTAGTTCCTAGTGTCTCTGTCCAGTAGAAAAACTGGAGCGATCCCCGGGGTGAATTTTCTATTTCCCATCCACTCAAAGATCTCTCTTGAAGAGGGCCAGTGAGGTGCTCTGCTTGACATCTATGGGAAGTGTATTCCATAGCATGGGCAGTCTCTGGGTTATGAACCTGTTCCTCCAGCATGTTCTGTTGATTGTGGTAATGAAGGTGAGGTCTCTGGAGTGTGTGGTGGGGAGGGATTGGGATTTCTTTAGTTGTAGCATTTCTAAGAGAGCTGGGTCAGACATGGCTTTGTAATTCAAGCAAAGATCACCTCTAAGTAGGCGATAAGAGACAAGAGGATAGTTGGAGTTTTTTTAGTCTGTCCATAAAGGACAAGTGTTTAAGGCCTAGGATCCTCTTTGTGAGGTACTTTTGCATGCCAAATGGGGCATTGTACTCTATGATTGGCCTAATGAGGGAAGAGTAGAGGGAGACAATGACCTCCTCCTTCCTGGATGCAAAACCCTTAGTAATGAGATCTGCCACATAAAAGGACTTTCTGACCACAATGGCAATGTGGTGGTCAAAAGACAGGTTGCTGTCATCCTGTGTTCCCAGATCTCTTATAACGGGTCTATACTGAATTAGCGAATGCTTAGAAAAAGCGAACGCTAATTCATCGACCCCTTCTAAGCGAAAGCTTAAAATCCCGAGGACCCGGAACAGCGATTATTTTCATAGGGAAAAGAATCACTGGCCCAGTTCTGGGAGTTCGCCATTTCCTCTACTGTGGTGCGATCTGGAAGTTGGTATATTTAAGCAGGGGTGTGTGGGGGGCACATTATAAAATGTTTTAAGTTTTTTTTTTTTTTTTTTTTTTTTTTTGCGGACCAGCAATTTTTTTCCCTGTGAAAAAAATCGCTGTTCCTGGTGTTCGAGATTTTAAGCTTTTGCTTAAAAAGGGTCGATGAAGTAGCGTTTGCTTTTCTAAGCATTTGCTAATTTAATATAGACCCCTTATAACAGCTTCTTTGTTCAGTGGACTACCATCAATGTGGTAATTCAAGGGAACTGGGTTTTTCCCAAAGGGATGGCAACACATTTTTTGGCATTGAGCTTAAGGCCATGGTTCTGACACCAGTCGTTGGTCTCTCAGTGAGGTCTTTCTGTAGGATGTCAACATTACTTGGGGAATTAATAATAGCTCCCAACTTGCAATCGTCTGCGAATTTTGTCAGCCAGAGTCCCTTCATGTTGGGCTGGACATCAGAGAAGTAGATACCAAACAGGAGAGGACACAGGACCGAACCCTGTGGGGCTCTACTTGTTGCTGGTCAGCAGTCTGACTTCGAGTCAGCTACTTTCACACTGTGGGTTCTATCTGTGAGCCAGTTTGCAACCCACCTAGTGATATAGGGGTTGATGCCCAGCTTGTTGAGTTTTTCTATGATTCCTGAGTGGAGAATGGTATCAAAGGCCTTGACCTGATCAAGGTAGGCTGTATGAACCACGGTGCCTTCATTCACAGCTCTGGTGACTGACTCAAAGTCGACCAAGTTGAGCAGGCGTGATCTACCTTTCACAAAACCAAACTGTGTAGGATCCAGAGTTTGGAGATTCCCTATATCCTTATTTATTAGGTCCATGATGATGTGTTCCATAGCCTTGCATATCAGATTCGTCAGGCTAATGGGGTGATAATTCCCAGGGTCTGTAGTCGCTCCTCCTTTGCGGAGAGGGATGACTGTAGCAGTGTGCCATTCGGTAGGGACAAAGCTTGAGGTGAGGCTGTGATTGAACAGGGCACACAGGTGAGGTGCCAATTCACTCTGTAGTTAATGTAGAACACAGCCAGGGATATTGTCAGGTCCCATAGAAGCTGTATTCTTGGCCTTGGACAGTGCTGTTTTAACCTGTGCAGCAGTAATACTGGATGTCTGGCAATCTACTGGTATTGTGATTGGTCCTGTGGTGGGGGGGGGGAGGTAAAGTTGGCACTGAATCTGTCGGCCAGTATATTGGCAATATCTATTGGCTCAGTATAAGAGGTACCATTGTGCAGTAGCTCAGAGCAAATTTGGGTATTGCCGTGGAGATTCTTTACATAACTATAGAAGGCTTTGTGGTTGTCTTTACTGTCTGCTGCAATTTTGTTTTCATAGCTTGCTTTAGAGGATTTGATGAGGGATCTCAACCTTTTGTTGAGGCTGATAGGGGAGTTTTTCCAGTCTTGGGACTTTACCTTATTCCCCATCAGTTTCCTCCTTCTGTTGTAGAGTTTGTTTATGGCAGGGAACCACCAGATTGGCTTCTTTTTTTTTTTTTGAGGAGAGTGTCTTGGTTCTGTTGGGTATGGTGAGATCCATGCATTTGTGTACGTGTTCGTACAGTGCATTGGTGTATGATTCGGTGGTCATGCATCTATTCTTCATTTGCATGGTCGCTGTGAAGTTAGCCACCTCTATTTTTAGGAGCCCAAAGTTAGCTTTGGTGAAGTTTTTCATGGTGGTTGGAGGGGATGCGGATTTACAAGGTGATTAGTTTGTGGTCAGATCTAACCAGGGAGGAGTTGACTATTGGTGTAGAGCAACGGTCGCCCATGTTAGTAATGACCAGGTCAAGGATGTTGCTGCCTCTAGTGTGGGTAAGAACGAGCTGGTCCAAGGCATTAGAATTAATGAATTCCAGGAAGTGTTGGGCAGATATATTGGTACATGAGTAGTTTTCCAAGTTAATGGAGGGGTAGTTGAAGTCGCAGAGTATGAGAGTGTTAGGTTGGACCTTAATATTCTCCAGCATGCTTAGGAACGTGGAGTGTAAATCTTGGGACATGGTTGGGGACCTATAGCAGGCTATGACCTGAATCCGTGTCTTACCCAATGTTAGCTGCACCTGAATCTCAGACGCATTATGTTGGGCTACCAGTCTGGAGGTGTGCACATCTTTTATGGATATGGAAACACCACCACCTTTGGAGCTTTGTTCCAAGTTCTGGGGCCAAAAGGTGTGGAATGAGTTATAGCCTGGTAGTGCAGGGGTGCTTTCTGCTGCCTTGAACTAGGTCTCTGTTACAGCACAAATGTCAGTGCTCTCCATTTTAAGGAGTGCTTTGGGTGAGTGCATTTTGAGATTTAGACTTCTAGCGTTGAGCAGCATGACCCTCAGATTGCATTTGTTTGTAGCTGTTACGGTGGTAATTTGGTCTTTGGAGTACTGCCTGAAAAGACACTATAGGGTTGGCAATAGCCTTGGCTAGTATCCGGAAGCCCAGGGGTGACAGATGCAGCCCATCTCTGACAAAGCATCAAGGTCTGTCAATCATGTCATCCCAGGCAGACAGATACTGGAAAAGATTTCACTGGCATAATTCTTGAACAGTTTCATACTCACCCAGTCTTTTCTTCATTTCAGCCTATGATTTTTGCAGTTTTAAGTCATCTGAATATCTTTTTAAGCTTCTTCCATTTTTCCAGCCTTTTGTTATTTGAGTTGATATAGGCAGTGGCCACAGTGGTGCAGTGGTTAGTGTTGTCACCTCACAGCAAGAGGTTCTCCGCTTCGGTTCTCGGCTGGGGTGCCTTCAGTGCAGAGTGTGCATGTCCTCCCTGCGGTTGCATGGGTTTCCTCCCAGTGCTCGGGTTTCCTACCACATTGCAAAGAAATGCAGGAGGTGGAATGGACACTCTAAATTGGCCGAAGGTGCAAGTGCGAGTGAGTGACACGGATGAACTACTGCGGCAGGGCTAGCCACCCAGCAGTGTAAACTTTGTATCGAGATGATTGTCACTGTTGGTGACACCCTGACCCCATGTGCAAAATGTGAAAAAAGGGGGTTATGGATGGATGGATTAGTCCTTCAATGTTCCATTCATTTTCATCAGCTCTGAGTATGTTTGACTTATTTTTTTCCGCTAGATTACTGGAAGTCATGTCTTGCACCAAAGCTGGAGGTTGAACTGCTTTTTGCTGAAGAGCTGCAGGATACTTCCCAGCCAGTGTTTTCTCCTCATCTTTTGTGATTGATTTTCTTTCAGGTTTTCTGAATTTCTTGCTGGCATCCAGGCAGTGCATTTACTATCCAGTAACTGAAATTTACCCAAAAAAGACAAATTCACTGGGTCTGTCTTCTGAGTTTTTGTTTTCACAATGAGAGAGCTGAAATTAAGTTGTTACTCAGTGTGCAGACATCTTGGAAGTCATTTCAGAGTTTACCTTGAGTCTTTGTGTTAATTACCCTGTATTCTTTCCAGTACTTAAAAAATATGGGAGAAATAATTACTCTGGATGCCCACAAGCAGCTTGTATACTACTTGGACAAAACAAAATCCTTCAGGAAGGCTAATCAGCTATTTTGTTCTTTTCTCATACCTTCATAGAAACAGTGTCAAAACAGACAGTGTCTAGATGGTTGTCTCATGCAATTTCTTTCTGCTATTCTAACCATAACAGGTCACCTCCAGGCAGGGTTAGGGCTCACTCTACCAGGGCTTTAGCTTCTTCTGTGACTTTTTGGAAAGGGGCTATCTCTAGAATTATTCTAGAGGCAACAACTTGATCCTCCCTGCTTTCTTTTATAAAACATTACAAACCGGATCCCTTTTCCAGGTCCAGAACAGAGTCTTCTAGGTCCATTCCCTAGGGGCTCTTAGACTATCAAATTTCTTCCTCCATCTTATAATTCTAAACTTTGATAATGTTCCCAAACACTGGAGACTGCTGTAACAGTGATCTAATGTTGAACATGGTACAGTTGTGTAAGTTAACGTAACAGTAGATGTTCTAATAATTAATTGTTGCAGTAGCCTCTCCACCCCCCCCCCTTTTTCTGTTAGGTGTATCATCTGGGTGTGGATGTATATACTTTATGTATATATGAACATACACTTAATTTTCCTTTCCTAGCATTTACCTTTTCAGGGCACTAGCTTCCCTTTTGAAACAAGAAAGCTGTGAAACATTTGGCACCGTAACCACTACTTTTGCATGGCTCTCCTTGACCCCACTGCAGTTAGAGTGCATGGAAGGTGCCCAAAAGCTTTGAAAACTTGATATGATATAACTCGAACAGGTTAGTATACTGCAGCAGTGATCTATTAGGACATCTGCTGTTGTGGTAAGTTTACTTGCACAATTGTACTTGTTGCCCTATTCTAACAAAATGCTGTTTGGAATGAAACCAGGGCTGTGCCTGCAGATAGTCCATTTAGATCAGTGCAATACCCCAGTAAACAAATATAAATGAAATACAAATAAAATAAATGAAATTAACTCATCTTTTTCCCCAAAAATATTAGTTTTTAAACTCTCACAGATGTACAGTTATATACAATATTTACAAAACAGATCTCTGTCAAAATGCTGAGTGCCAACAAGCCGAAAAAGAGAGAAAACACAAGAGAAGAGCGAATCTCAAAAATTGCTCTTCTTAAAACTTCTTTTTGCAAGGGGGGGACAATCACTCACTGCACCTCCCTTTGCCCCTACACCCCTGAACTTGTATATACCAACTCCAAGATCGCCACACATTGGAGAAAAGGGAATATTCTGAGAAATGGCATCTCAGACTTAGTATATACAGTAAGTCTGTTCTTTCGGTCATTGCGTTACAATACAATTAGTATGTGTAAAACACCTGTTAGAAGGTAAACATTGAAATTATAAGGAACAAATATTGATTACAGATTACCATTTTCAGTTCCAACAAGTGTTTATAGTTTGATGCTGGTTTTGTTCTCATTTGAATAACATTAATTTCTTTATTGCATCCAGTGGCTTGACTAATATATTGGGATATGCTAGGAGGAGAATATTTTTTTCCAATTTATAGTAATTGATTTTCTAGCTATGCCTAAAAATGTCAAACTCAAGCTATGTTGTGATGGATTTATACAAGTAGGAACTGTAACATTGGTCACCACAAAAGATCCAGAAACTGTACATTTATTGGTCCAAAGATTATTAAAAAAAACTTGAATATCATTCTACTAGTTTTTATTTTGATCATATTTGTTAAATATATGGTACCAATTAGCTTTTAATGTTTTCTTACATCTCAGACAAATCTCTTCTTTGTTTTTTAATTTGTTTTTTTAATTTTATAAGGTGTAAGAAAAGCCATATGTAATAAATGATGGCAAACTCACCAATTTTAAAATTCTTTGTTATGTAACTGTTTAAAATCATATTTCTTGATAAAGGTGCAGTAGTTATCTGTTTTGTATCTAAATTATTAATTAACTTGTATAATATATACACATTTGGTTTTGTATCTTCATTACCATTAATTATTAACACAGTAACAAATCTGAAAAATGAATTTTTCAAGATATATCATTCAATTTTCGTCTAACTTTCAATTAATGTTAAATTTTAATACCCAGTTTGTCTGGTTTAATTCATACTTGTTCATAACTATTGCTGCTTAGACAATTTGACCAAGAGATTATTAAATTTAACTGTAACATTTTACTTTAAATTATGCTTTCTATACATCCAAAAATATATACTGTTGTAAAAATTGTAAACAACCATTTTTATAGCTTTGTGCTTGTAAATTTAATTTCTGAAGGATTTTACTAAATAGTATGGTTTGATTTTGTTAGATTTAAGGAACCATTAAAATAATTTGTAATAATATATGGCATTTTGCTGGTGATAGCTAAGGATAAAGAGAGAGAGTTTAGTGAAACATGATCAAAAACGTGTGAATTTTCCACTGAACCATTTAGTGACAGTCTTGCTAATTCAAAATAGTTTTTGTTATTGTAGAATGCTTCAGTGTTAGGAAATCCATTTCTACCCTTATTTTA